>NW_008689812.1:32642-43027 GCF_000695815.1 Acanthisitta chloris | reverse complement strand
TCCTGCTAATAAATATTTGTAAGCAGATGAATTCTCTAACACTGGAATTGTTTTCATAATATTGTGGAACAAAATGTCCTATTTTTTTCCCCAAAAGTATTCTGTTCCCTCAATTTCAAATTAAAATCCTAATGAAGTCATCATGTCAGAACTGCTCATGACTTGCATATAGTTCCAGTATATTTAGGTATACTTGCAAAAGTCCTGAAACTGAGCTGGAGCAGGTCCAGGGGAGGGCAAGGAAGATGCTGAAGCAACTGGAGCACCTCAGTGATGGGAAAAGGCTGAGGGAGTTGGGGCTATTTAATCATGAGAAGAGACACTGAGAGGGACTCATTAATGGATTCAAGTCCATGAATGGGAAGTGCCAAGAGGATGATCAGACTCTGCTCAGTGGGGGAATCCAAGGAAACAATAGAGAACAGCAAAAACTGATGCACAAGAAATTTCACCTGAATACAAGGAAGAACTTCTTTCCTGTGCAGTCCCTGAGCACTGAACAGATTGCCCAGAGAGGTCGTGGATTCTCCTCACTGGAGGTGTTCAAGAACCCTCTGGACACAACCCTGAGCCATGAGCTCTGGGCTGGCCCTGCTGGAGTAGGGAGGTTGGACCAGATGACCATTGTGGTCCCTTCCAACCCAACTGATTCTGTGATTCTATGATTCTGTTACTGAAATGTACTAAGAGGAAAGAAATTCATTCTCATGATGGGGAAAATATCATCTCCAGTAAAGACACCTAAAAATGTGGGAAGCTTAATACTGTTGGATTGGAATCTCAGAAATACTACTCTGTCTGTAACAAGTGTTTGATGAAGAGAGAGTCACTGAATATCCAGTGATATCAATTATTTATGTCCTCAGGGGGAAAAAAAAAGGTGGCAGCATATGCTAGCATCAAAAAAAAAAAAAAAAAGCCAAAATAAACAGGGTTTTTCCCCTGGTTTATAAATTTTATTGGCACATAAGTGTCAATCTATATACAGTCTACCCAGAACATAGATGAAGAAAGCTACCTGTGAGCTGAGCTACATCCTTTCCAGATGATTTTTAATAATTTAGATAGGTTTTTATTTTCTCTAGCCATTACTTTAGGTAATCTGCATGAGAACAGCTGCTGTTAAAGAAAAAAAATGTTATTTCGCGGAGTTTTCTACACAGAGACATTTCTTAATGAAATGAAAAGCAACCAGGCTACTCTCTGGTGTGCAAAAAAATACTGTTCAACACAGGGATGTGAAGCTGAAGGTCAACAGTTACAGCTCCCTGAATCATTCTGTCTCAAACTGAGTGTCACCCACATAGTCACCAGTGCTCAGTGTCACACTGGGAGGTTTGGCAGGGAGGGGAGGTACTGCAGAGGTTTAAGAAAAAAATCAAAAGAGAGAAGTTAATGAAAAAGCTGATGCCATCTGGAATCTCATCAAATCTGAAAGGGTCTGTCCTTTCAAGCCAAGCTGGGTGAAGGAGGGGCAGCAGCATCACCTAGGGAGGTTATTGTTAGCAACGGCATTAGAAAGAGAGGAAAAGAAAATTCAGAGTGAGAGAAAAAGAATAGAAATGTGAGAGCTGAACTTCCCAGCACGAGTGGGAAAATCTTCAAAGAAAACCAGGGAAAATCAGTAACAGTATGAGCAGTTTTGCCCTCAGCCACAGTCAATGCCTGCTAAGTTCTTCTTTGTGGACAAATGGATTAGCACTGGCTCTACAACAGAGAGCAGGATGCCTAGCATCTGCTCACTGATAGGACACGGAGTAATGGGTTCAAACTTAAGGTGGGGAAGTTTAGGTTAGATGTAAGAAAAAAATGTTTTTTACTGTGAGGGTGGTGAGAGCCTGTCCCAGGTTGCCCAGGGAGGCTGTGGCTGCCCCAACCCTGGCAGTGTTCACAGCCAGGTTGGATGAGCCTTGAGCAACCTGCTCTGGTGGGAGGTGTCCCTGCCCAGGGCAGGACTTGGGACTAGATGATCTGTAAGGTCCATTCCAACCTTAAAATCTATGATTCTATAATTCTATGTGGCCTAGAACAGATGTTCTCTAGCAGCAGCTCCACATCAGTTCTCCTCCTCATTCATCCTGGGCACAGTGCAGCACAGTTCCTTGGCATCAGAAGATTTTCAGTAAGTTAAAACACAAATAATGCACTATGAGTTCATCTGGAATTTCTGAACTCAAATATTCACTGTTAACCTCAAAGGTTTGGAGTCAAATTGTAAATCACTAATTTTTATTCTTTTTTTTCCCTTATACAAACTCTACATTCTATAGAAACCTTCTGATGCCACTCATATGTGTTGCTGGAACCCACCAATACTACAATTAATTTTCCTCTGATTGTAATGCTGTGAAAATACTCTTGAAAAGTGCTGGGATTTTCCTGCAGCAAGTCTGAGCTATGGGGAGGAATGGAAAAACTAAAACTAAAATCCTAATAAAATTCTGTTATAAAAAGAAGAGACGTCTGCCCTTTCTAAAATCTCCCCCTAATGTGACCAGAGAGGCACAGGAATCAGAGAAATTCAATTAGTAAGGTATTTTACTCTCCTCATGGCATGAGAACTATTGGCTTAATTTCACTTCCCTCCAGATGAAAGATTCCAAACATCCTGGATAGGTCAATAGCAAACTCCTACAGGGACATTGAGACTGTGTCTCATATTCCAGGGTTATTTCACAGCAATGCACACAAACAAATGCATGAGAAAAGGCTTTCAGAGCCATTTATCTGGAAGCACTTGCTAGTAGATTTGATGCAGACATGTCCTTGACAGGAAAGCACAGGATTTCCACTTTCTTTTGTACAGTGTTTCCTACAGACAACCTATAAAGGTCCTCTCCTCAACAGACAAGTTTTCATATCACTAGAAAAAAAACGCCTCTGTAGAAAGCTCAGCCCATCCCCAGCTTGGAAATTCTCCTTTAGGAGTCAGGTGCCCCTTGGGAAATCATCTAACTTTGCCAAAAGGAAAAGAAGGGATCAGGACAAATTAAGTGTCTATATTTATTCCTTCATCTTTAAGGAAACCACTGAGGCTACAACATCCTTCAGAGTGAAATTTACTCACCTGCTCAATATCTTGATCCCCAATTTCTTCAAGGTACTTTTTGAATGGATTGGGTTGATAAGGCTCCTCCTTTTGCTGGGCCCTCTTTCCTTTCACCACCACGGGACGAATGACACCAGGTTTTGTCTCGACACACCCAGGAGAAAAGAGATGGAAGCAAAATAACATGAAATACTTGACAATTTACAGAACATTTGTTAGACAAGTCAATTCCAGCGGGGATGTACTGACTAGATTTTTTATGAATTACATATTTCACCTCCAAAATTATACAGGTGTCATGCTGCCTGGTCTACTTGTGGACAAAAATGGCAAGAGCTGTTTTTAGTCACAGAACCTCAGCACTGATGTGTGTTTATTGCTGACAAAAATGTAGATACTGAGCTGTCAGACTATGGTTTGTGTGTTTAGCTGGCTGGTTTTGCTGGCTGCTCAGCTGAATCCTGATGAGTTCAAGTCACCTTTATGCACAGCCACGAGTCTGCTGTCACACTGGGCTCAGGGTGAAACAAGAAAGGACAACATGTGATGCTGTTAACTCACACCCAAGCAGCAACATGTTAGGGGAAAGCCTTTCTGGGGAATAATACCAGTGATTGCACGTTGCATTTTATAGTCATGGAATGATAGAATAATTTAGGTTGGAAAAATCATTTTAGATCATAACTATAAACCTAATACTATTGAGTCCACAACCAAATCATGTCCCTAAGCCCCACATCTAGACATCTTTTAAATAGCTCCAGGATGCTGTGTCCAATGAGTGGGAATTTTAAGGCATAGTGCCAACAGTGGAGACATACTATCAATTTCAGGGACTGCAAATGATAGAAACATAGAATCATTTAGGTTGGAAAAGGCCTCTCAGATCATTGAGTCCAACTGTTGACTTCCCACTGCCAAATCCACCACTGAACTATATCCCTCAGCACCACATCTACACAGCTTTTACACTACAATCCCCTCCAGGGATGGTGACTCAACCACTTCCCTGGGCAGCCTGTGCTAGTGCTTGACAGCCCTTTCAAGGAAGACACATTTCCTAATATCCAATATAAACCTCCCCTGGCCCACCCTGAGGCCATTTCTTCTTGTCTTATTGCTTGTTACTTGGGAGAAGAGACTGACCTCCACCTTGCTGCAAACTCCTTTCAGGTAGTTGTAGAGAGCCATAAGGTCTCCCCTGAGCTTCCTTTCCTCCAGTACAATTCCAGTCATCTATCTCTCTTTTGCTCTCTCTGATACTCTGATTTTTTTCCACCTCCTCCCAGAGTTTTGTCGCTGAGTGGAAGAATTCCTCTACCTGTGCCCACCTCCCTCAGGGTGCTCACTGCTGTTGTCATGACAGCTCCCTTGGCTCCCTCTGAGGCTCCCCTGGCTTGGAAAACCACTCTGGGCATCCCACCAGAGTGCTCCTCTGCTGATCATGCTGGCACCAGAACCTCTCACCTCTGTGACTGAGTGGCAGGATCTTTAAGAGTTCCCTTGGAAAAGTAAAATTTTAGAGAATTGCATGGATATGCAATACCCCTCATTTCAGGCAAATCAGATTAAATAATCAAGGAAAAATTCTTTGGTTAGCTACCACTGAACGAAAAATTTGACTATTAATTTCTCAATTTAGTATATCTGTGATTTTTGAAATTCTTACAGCAAAATCTGATATGATGGATTGTGGCATAAGCTCCAAATGGAGGCTAAGAGATACTTTTGAAACAATTTGTTCAGTAAGAAAAAAAGGAAGAAAAAGCATAATTTCTCACTGGAATTTCATAAGCACTCAAGTCTTGGAAGGTCTGTGATTGAATTTAAACTTATAAGTAAGTCAGTTGCATTCTTCTCTGTTATGACACAGAAAATATGGGTTCTCTGTCACAACTTATGTAGGTAACACCAGGACTGCTGCTGAGCTCCTTCTGTGGTTGCAGAACAGATGGACAGCTTGCCCAGCTGGGATTGAGAAATAAGTGCTGTCACAGCTCCACATACTCACTATCCATCTGGGTGTAACAATCCAGAGAAGAAACTTGATTCAATATTAAATTTATTTCTAAAATAAATATGTACACCATGCTGTCTGTTTATAAGAGCAATAACTTCAACAGTCTGTCTCAAAAAAAGAGGAGCTTACTAGGAAAGTGAGATTAATATGATGCAGCTGAGATTGCTGGATGTAGCATGTAAACTGAGATATGGATCACCTTAAAGATCTGCAGGCAGCCAGCAAGGACAGGGCAAGAGAGGTGTCCATTGGAGGGGACAGTGCAGGAGCAGGAAACATCTTCATGCTTTGTGCTTCTGCCTCTGCCCTGGGGAAGGACAAGCAGTGCCATTGTGGTCTGATGTGGAGGCAGCAGAGACAGGGAGAAGCACAATGCACCTGGGGACAGCAAGACCCAGGCAGCAAAATATCTTCCCTTAGTTTGCATTTTATCCCCTCCCTCCTTTCCACAGGTTGAGGCCTTTTCATTTGCCTCATCAAATGAGAAATATACTCAACTGAAAGAAAAAATCAGCTATGAAGTGATATTATATTTTTTTTGAAGAACCATAACTACCAAGCTCCATTAAAAACTTTTGCATTACAAAGGTCAACTTAGTGAAAGATGCAGTGCTCATTTAATCATATAATATCCCCTCCCTCCTTTCCACAGGTTGAGGCCTTTTCATTTGCCTCATCAAATGAGAAATATACTCAACTGAAAGAAAAAATCAGCTATGAAGTGATATTATATTTTTTTTGAAGAACCATAACTACCAAGCTCCATTAAAAACTTTTGCATTACAAAGGTCAACTTAGTGAAAGATGCAGTGCTCATTTAATCATATAATTATAGAATCTAAGGGTTGGAATGGACCTTACAGATCATCTAGTCCCAACCCCTGCCCTGAGCAGGGACACCTCCTCATTAGATCAGGTTGCTCAAGGCTCATCCAACCTGGCTGTGAACACCACCAGGGTTGGGGCAGCCACCACGTAACTGGGCAACCTGGGACAGTGTCTCAACACCCTTATAGTAAAAAACTTTTTTCTCACATCTACCTAGACTTTCCCTCCTTCAGTTTGAACTCATTACCCCTTGTCCTATCATTGCAGTTCCTAACAATGAATTTATAGCCCCTATATTTTTGTAGGATTCACCCTAAAATACTTATTTTCCTCTCCAACATTTCCAAAAAGCATCTGTAATAATGTCTGGTTTCTACAGAAAGGTAAATACAAAACTGAAAAAGAAAGGCACTGTTGTTACCAAGTCATCATTACACAGACACAGGACATGTGGCCTTCCAGTACTCCTCCACACCATGTAACCATGCAATTAAAAGCCCATTGAGGTAGCTGAAATCATCAAGGTTAAGCTCCTCTCCTTATATAAGAAACCTCTTCCCAAAGCTTGCTGTAGAAATGCTTTTAAGGAAGCATTTTCTAAACAACATCATGCACTCAAGTGCTGACTGAGTCATATGTTTATGTCTGACTCTGCTAACAGAGTGACAGATATGAGCAGCAGCCAGAATTCTAAATACTTGATTAGGTCCTTGACAAGTTACATTGAAATCTTTGATCCAAAACTAAAAATTTGAACTCCTTCTCTGATGGCAGGTACCACAGCTGACACTGCTGAGAAACAAGCTATGATTTAGTTTTGCCAAGGAAACTGTTGTCTTCCTGCAACAGCACTAAAAAGTGGTAAAGGCTGTTATGGTAACCTTGGGTTGCCACCATATGTCTACAGCCATTTCAGCAGATTACAAAGGGCCAAGACACTGTCCCAGGTTGCCCAGGGAGGCTGTGGCTGCCCCAACCCTGGCAGTGTTCACAGCCAGGTTGGATGAGCCTTGAGCAACCTGCTCTGGTGGGAGGTGTCCCTGCCCAGGGCAGGGGTTGGGGCTGGATGATCTGTAAGATCCATTCCAACCCTTAAAATCTATGATTCTGTGATCATGCAAATAAGAACTGCTGTATTCAGAGCTATACAAGAGCAGTTTATATTTTTAGTCTCCCAATCTCAAAAAAACCCAAAAAAACCACATGAAAAATATATAGAAAATGGCAATAAGGATCATCAATGATATGGGACAGTATCAATACTTCTCAAAGACTGACTGAACCATTTTTACAATTCTGGATGAAGCAGAGGTAACTGATATATACTATTGTTAATACCTAGATAATCATTCCTCTAATTTAGAAAGAAAAGAAATAAAAATGATTTTCTGTTTAGGTACAAGAGGTATGTTCAAGTAGTAAGTTTAAAGCAAAGAAATATAGTGCTATTTCAAAGTAGGTATAATTAAAAAGTAATGCCTATTGCTACAGAATGTTATAGAGACCAAAAAATAACAAAATTCAAAAAAGGAAATGGAAAAAATATCATGAGAGAAGAAATAGTCAAAGAATACTAGGTAGAAGAAATTGATTCAAAAAGTCCCTAAGATTCCATTAGCTGAAATACAATAGGAAAAATTTCTCATCCACATCTCCTTTTTTCCCTATGCATTCATTAGTGGTTGCTGTCACTTGGATAGGCTCCATGACTCCCTTCTGACTCCTTCAGAAAGTTTGTCTCTGGCAAGACTAAACTGTGATCAGAGCTAAAATGAGTATCTGATACATAATCTCCCTTTCTTTATTTGCTCTTACCCTTGCTTTTCACTAGTTAGGGCAGCTTTGACATAAAACAGTGTGTAAGAAGAATATATATGCCAGAACATCATTGCATACAAACAAAGTTGCAGAAGTTCTTTCCTGCCATGGCTGCAGGGAGAGGACTACAGGGAATGGTCATAAACTGAGACAGGGCAGAGTCAGATTAGATGTTAAGGAACAATGTTTTCCCTGTTAGGGTGTTCAGCACTGGGATATTGCCCAGGGAGGTGGTGCAGTCATCATCTCTGGAAGTGTTTAAGAGGTGTCTGGATGTGGCACTGGAGGATCTGGTTTAGGGTTTAGTGGTTCCAGCAGTGACAGGTTAATGGTTGGACTTGATGATCTTAGAGGCCTCCTCCAACCTTGATGATTCCATGATTCTATAACTGGAATAATAAAAGAGCCCAAGAACCAGCAGCAGACTCTATTGCTGTCATACACCTCAAGTTTCAGCAAGGCTCTAGTTTATCATTTCGTCCATGGGTTTACAAGCAGTGTCAGCACTTACAGTTACCTAACACAGGTGTGTGCAGAGGAAAGCAAAGCAGCTGTGTGGAAGCAATGCAGCTTTGCAGGAGGGTATTGCCTGCAGTGTTTTTCAAAGGACTAAGAGAGCAAACAATAATTGATACGCTTTGGCTTGTGCAAATTTTGAGCAACAGTGTGTCACAGCTGTGCCATACATACCTGCTGACTCTCCGTTGCCACAGGAACAGATTTGTAAAGGTTGGCCTGCAAAAAAAGGTGAATGTGTACAGTATTAAACACAATATCATAGTGGTTGTAATGATAACAGAAGACAAATCCATGTACAGCACTATGCTTAGCTACAGAAGTTGTTGCCACTGATGCAGTGACATGCAATTGCTAAAGAGACTATAAAACATTGGCATTTCCAATTTATTTCTAGATACAATAAAAAACAAATGCCTGATGTTAAGGTTTTAGGGAATTTTTTTTTCCAAGTGCAAGAGAATTTCACTTTTTCATCTTGAAATTTACATCCTGACTTTTCTGAGCCTTCCAATTTCTGGTAATTTGCAGCATCAATATTAATAACCTTATCCATCTCATTGGGAGCTCAGTCCAACCTTCTCATCCTTTTCTGAATTTACAATATGAAAAGCAGAACAATCCTACTTAAACTTTGCTCAAGGGAAAATGTAATGAATGCAAAGTGTTTGTGTGTCTATGGAATAACCATGTGCTACTTGCTTATTTGCCACTTATATGCAGTGGTGAGATTCAGAATTTCTGGTGCATTGATCCCTCTAGCCAACTCCTTCAAGCTCTGTAGGAGTTCCACCAGACAGCACAGTACATGTACAGATTGCATGACCTTTCTTGGTGTAGGTGTGATTTGGAGGCCTTGAAACTCTAAAATGTCAATGTTCTTCAGTATGGTGATAAAAAAAAATATGATGGTTACACGTTATAGTTGTAGTAGAAGCCAAGTCAATTCCATTACGACTTTGGCAGAAGGACCACTACAGTTGGATTTATCAACTCAGTTCTATATTTCTCTCATTATTTCAAGCAGAAAAGCAAATCCTGCATGTTTAGAGAGGGAAGAACATGCTCTATTTTACTTCTCCTATGACAAAGACTTTTGAGAGATTTGGCCATCAGACTCCACTTGTGGGATCCTCTTCTCCTATGACAAAGACTTTTGAGAGATTTGGCCATCAAACTCCACTTGTGGGTTCCCAAGTGCTAAATAGAAAAGTTTAGTCACTCCCTGAACCTCTTGGTTCTACTCCTACATTGGTGGGAATAACAGGGTCAACATGAGTCATGGTGAGGAAACACATCTCTGGTGGAGCAAACCTTCCCAACCAGTCAGAGACAGCTGTGATTTAGCACTACATCTACAAGAATTGCCTCTTCTGCCCTTGACAGAGCAAACTAGAGATTTTACTAGTGGTTACTCACATAGTAGATACTCTTTCATCCCATGAATCAAGTGCAATGGTTAATCTCATTGTGAGCTTAAGCACATCAAAGCACTTTAGAATGATCTACAAATACAAGCAGGCTGGAATTAAATCCTCTCACTTCAGTGGTGCAAATTAAATCTCATATCAAAGGGGTCACCGTAAATGTGTGCATGCACAGCAGACCACAGATAAAGAAAAGCACTACTTATTTCTGCATATCTGTCTGCATTTTTAGCTGCTTCATGTTCGCCCACTTTTTTCACTTGTGTCTCATGTCCATAGTACTTTAAAGGTTTTTTTTAAGATAGAACTAAGAAAAGCAAAAATGTCAATAATGTGGACATTAAGTTTTCCAATTAATCATGAGAAATATAGAATGGTGAATGGAATCATATCAAAAAACATATAATTTTAAAAGCTGTTAAATTACAATTATACTACTTTGCTATTTGTAAAACTATTTACATCCTTATAAGGTTCTGAAGTGCATGAGCAGATAAAGGGTAGTTGAGGCCAAGG
The DNA here is from genome assembly GCF_000695815.1 of Acanthisitta chloris. Taxonomy (NCBI): domain Eukaryota; kingdom Metazoa; phylum Chordata; class Aves; order Passeriformes; family Acanthisittidae; genus Acanthisitta; species Acanthisitta chloris. Next base: position 32,853 of record NW_008689812.1, on the reverse strand, counting down.
CAAATCTATGACATTTTAATTACAGAATCACAAAATATTCAGAGTTGGAAGGGACCCTTGAGGATCATCTAGCCCAACTCCTGCCCTGCACAGACATCCCTGACAGTCACACCCTGTGCTGAGAGCATTGGCCAAACACCTCTGGAGCTCTGTCAGCCTTGGGGCTGTGACACTGCCCTGGGAGCTGTTCAGTGCCCAAACACCTCTGGGG
>NW_008689812.1:23287-32613 GCF_000695815.1 Acanthisitta chloris | reverse complement strand
CAGCCCATTCCCTGGGTCCTGTCCCTGGGCCCAGAGAGAAGAGCTCAGAGCTGTCCCTGCACTTCCTTCCCTGAGGGAGTTGTCCCAGCCATGAGCTCTGTGCTCAGTCTCCTCTTCTCCAGCTGAACAGCCCAAGTGCCTCAGCCACTCCTCATGTGGCTTCCCCTTGAGGCTCTTCACCATCTTCGTTGCCTCCTTTGGACACTCTCCAATAACTTAATATCTTTCTTACATTGTGGTGCCCCAAACTGCTCACACTGTTCCAGGTGAGGCTGCCCCAGCACAGAGCAGAGCAGGACAATCTCCTCCCTCTGGCCATGTCTTTCCTGATGGCCCAGGACATGATGTCCCTCCTGTCTGCCAGGGCACACTGTTGACTCATATTCAACTTGCCATGGACAGGAGCCCCCAGGTCCCTTTCCAGCAGTACCTTCCAGCCTCTCATTCCCCAGTCTGTAGGTACAGACAGGGTTGCTCCATCCCAGGTGCAGAATCCAGCACTTACCTTTGTTAACATCATGTGGTTGGTGACTGCTCAGCTCTCTAATCTGTCTAGGTCTCTCTGTGAGGCCTCTCTGCCTTCGAGGGAGTCAACAGCTCCTCCCAATTTTATATCATCTGTGGATTTACTCAAGACCTGAGTCCAAGTCATTTATGATGTTGAAGAGCACTGGGCCTAAGGTAGACCCTGTGAAATCCACTAGCAACTGGTACCAGCCTGATGGAATTCCATTCACTAAAACCCTTTGCATCCAATCCATCAACCAGTTGCTCATCCAGCACATAGAGTGTTTGTCCAGTTTTGTGCTTGACATTTTGTCCAGAAGGATCTTGTGAGAGACAGTTTTGTTTAGTGCCAGGCTATTTCAACATACTTGTATAACCCATTCCTTCATATAACTTATTGAAGTAATAAGCATGTGTGCACACATGCACCTTTATATGTGTGTGGTTATAAATAATACTTTAGCATTGCTCATTAACAAGTAAAAGCTTCTGTTTTAACCAAATATGCCCCCAAAGCAACATTTTTGACAAGCTTCTCAATAGCAGACATCATGAATACAAAAAGATTAAGATAATCATACTGCTAAATTAACATTTTCGTTCTTTCTAGCAAAATTAATGCAGTTGGGTAAATGAAAAACCTACATCTAAAAGCCAAAAAAAAAAGGATTTGTGAAGAAAAATAGATGGCTGAAAATCATTACACCACTGGGGAAAAAAAGTGTTTGTAAAGGTGATTTTCCATGCCAGAAAAGCAAAGCTAACTATATCCCTAGGCATATAAATTGGATGTCTGAATTTATGGTATATGTCAGCCACAGTTTGGGGAGCTGGAGATCTGCACTGGAGAGGTATTAAATACACTCTGTTTTCACAGACTACCTCTTTTATTTCATTAAGAGGCTCTCTTCCAATATTCTTTCTAATTAGTATGAACCAGCACAATCTGTCAAGCAAAACCCACAGTATGCAATAAAATATGCATACCAGCATGCTCAAGAAGCAAAATTGAAATGATCAGTCAAGCATTGTGCTGGCATCACACTGGAAGACCTCTATTGCTTTGCCAGCTCTGCTTTGATTTGAGGTTCAATGGAAATGCTGAATGATGAATAGTAAGCTGAGATTTCTCACCACATGACTAGATGAGTTGCAAGTAAAATGTGGAACCTGCAGTAACTCTGTGTGCTAGTGTGAGTTAAAATGTTGTTTGGGTTTAATGTTTCAATGATTGTAGAAATTACTCAATATAGATATTTTCTTTATGCATTGGAATGTATGTATGTGACTAAACAGCTTCTGTTCATCTAAACTGTGGGTTTCAGGCAGCTCTAGACCCTGGAAAAAAAGGTTTGGGTCAATCCCAACTTCTGATGGATAAGCAAGAACTAAAGGACTTCTACCAAAGCAGGTCCCTTACAGTGCAGGCTGAGCTCAAACAAATCCACCCTTCAGCACCCATCACAGTCTGTTTACCAAACAGCTGAAGTCTTGCCCCACGTTTGAAGCAAAGAACAACAAAGAAGTGTGTGAGGAAATTAATTTTAACATCATATTTATATAGGTAAAATTATCAACAGCCTCTGCACTGAAGAGACTCCAGCCATGAAGGATTTACAACAGTGGAAAGACATTTCAAGTCTCAGTTGCCAACACTGTAACACACTCAGTTCTCTGTATTAGTCAACACTTGATGTCTGTGCAGACTCACCCAGTATTGTGTAAGAGCAGACAAATTAAACATTTCTGCATGCAAAATGTAACTATAAAAGTACTTACATATCTGGTTTCACGCCCAGCTGCTCTCTGCAGTGTCGATGACACCTTGTAAAAAATAAATAGATGCATAATAGATACACTGAGTTACTCTGATGAGTAACTCAAAGAGATTTTCATCATTGTGACAAGTTATGAATTGCTCAAATTCAGGAAAACCTAACTTTTCCAGAAAGATTCACCTGATACCTGAGAATAAGGTACATTTTAGTTGTGATTGTATGCTTGCTGTAGAAAACACTACTTAATTTTCAATGCTCAAAAGCATTGATCCCACCCCAAGGATGGCATCTAAGTTATGCTTATTAGTAGATAGCCATAGCTGTGGTTGCCCCATAAAATTTAAGTTACATTTGCTCACAAAATAATGTGCAATGTTACCTTTACATGTTCTCATTTGTAAGAACCTGCTTTCATTTTCCATGGTATTTCTAGGGTACTTAAAACACACACTCTTTTTTCCTTCATGTCTATGACTTTCTTTTGCACTCTGTTTAAGCACTTTGTCCTCTCATTCTGAGATCCTCACAACCTTTAGCTTGTTCCCTATGCTGCATCCTGCTAAACTCACCTTCTTCCCCCTTTATTTGGTTTCATGACTGTTACCAGATGTCCTCCATTTGGTCACAGCTCGATCCTCAATTGCCCAATGAAGTAGGTTTTGGATGCTATAGCTAAACTTAGTAGCAGCATTTTAATCACTTCGTGCTCTTCAGGCATTGGAAAACACACTGTTAGTAACAGTGTGTACCTCCTTCAGCTGCCATTGCATTTCTGTCTTTCAGCCTCCTGAAGCCCAATTCCCCAGTTGTGATGGACAGAAGTAATTTCAGACTTGAAAAGTAAATTTGAAGTGTATATTGAATGCAGCCACTCAAAAATGCTGGATCTGTGCCCTCTGTTTGCATGGTGGACTGGACATCCTGCAGGATCTCTCGATTGCATTAACTTCTAGACGTGTCCAGCTGCTTAAAAATTCCTTTCCTTCCATTTCCAGTTGGACTTCTGCCATCTTCACTTTCCTGTAGCTACCAGGACCAACTTAAATTTACCTGGGGCAAACTGAATACAGGCCCTGCTTCCATTGGTTAGTCATCCTTCTGAACCCAGAAGGCACAGCAATATAACTTAACGAAACCAGAAGTTTAGAAATAGAAAATTAACCCTGCCTCTCACCACCTTTTCCTTAGTTATCCAGGATAAACAGATGCTGCAGATGTCCTCGGTCTGTGAGGAGCCAGAGTTAAAATTAACTCAGGACTTTAGAGCAAGTTGACGACAAATTTACTTATCCCATTATTTGAAAATAAATAATCACCATGAAGAAAACTCAATGTTCTGAAAGATGCTTCCAGTCATTGAAGCTAGAAACGTTGGTTCCTCTGCAGTAAGGACACATAGATGGAACAAAATCTGGGAAATGTCCAGACTTCCTGCAACATGGAAGGAATATTCCTTCCTTGTGGATTCTAGACTCTGCAACCTTAATACACAGTGTCTCCTTCATAATAGGATACCTTATGACTTCAGGAAAGCATCCTGCAAAACAAAGACTGTCTCCAAGGCTACAGTTCATAGAACCATAGAACCACCAAGGCTGGAGGAGACCTCTAATAACAAGTCCAACCATTAACCTGTCACTAAACCAGATCCTCCAGTGCCACATCAGACACCTCTGAAACACCTCCAGGGATGGTGACTGCACCACCTCCCTGGGCAATATCCCAGTGCTGAACACCACAACAGGGAAAACATTTCTCCTCACATCCAATCTGACTCTGCCCTGGCTCAGCTCAAGGCCATTCCCTCCCTCCTCTCCCTGCAGCCCTGGCAGGACAGACATTCTCCACTTCTCTCCAACCCTGTCAGGGAGTTGTAGAGATCCAGGAGGTCACCCCTGAGCCTCTTCTCAAGGCTAAACAAACCCATTTCCTTCAGTCCTTCCATGTCTTTTCATGTCTTTTAAACCACCAGACACTTCTGGTGTTGCACCTCAGTTGCAGTTTTCTGTTGCCATAGGTTTTACTGTTGCAATAGGCTCTACTGTGACTTTGCTTGCCTTGATACCTCTCTGGAAAGAGCTCTTGGTGTGTGGGTGAGCTTATCCACCTACCTTGGCAGCATCTGACTCCGTGCTCATCTGCAGAAAACTCGGAGAAGACTCACATCGGCGCTGGAAAATTATTTTCAACAGAGAATGGACTTATTAATGACAAGGTATGAAAGGAAAAGAAGAGAAAAAGTCAATCTCACACACTAATGGGTTACCATAGTCAATGGGTCCTGCAGGACTTGGTCTATGACAGCACATAGCTCTTCTGTTTGTTGTCTGAGCTGGGCAGGGGAGCACATCTGAAAAAGGAGGATGGATCTCACTCAGTTAACCTGTGCTTTTTGTTCTCAAACATAGGTCTGGAAAAGAAATAACAGCACTACCTCTGAATGAGTGTCTGCAGCAGTGCCCTGGGTCACACCAGCAGGGTTGGTTGGCTCTTCTAACGCCTGCAATGCAAGAGATGTTGGTGTGACACTGAGTTCAACCTTTAAAAACCCAAGCAAACATACACTTTTTGCAATCCTGTGCTTCCAAAGCTAGCACTTTCTGTTTCTCCATGGAAAGATTGGAGAAAAACAAAATTACAGGCCTAGTAATGTTCTTCATGTTGCCAGCTTTGGATTCTGAGTTAGAGGGGTGTTTGCAGTGAGATATTATTCAAGCAGAGTGAATTATCTCTACTTTTAGAAATCAGATCCTACCAGTTTAGATTATCTTCTCCTTCTATAATGCCCTGTCCTTCACAGTAAGTGTGACATGGTGAGAGCTCACCATGTGCCACAGAGGTGTCAGGGGCTGCCTGACATGCACTGTTGGAGGAAAGACACCAGCTGTAAGCTGGTGGACAAGACATTCTTGGGCTTTAAGCCTGAAATCAGAATTGTATAAAGTGAAATACATTCTATGCACCTGTGATATCACACTGAGCAGGTATGCAATCTCTCCAAAACAAAACACAAGCTTCCTGCCCTTGGATTTACCTCTTGCTTTGCTATGTCTGTACTTGGAGCAGGTTTGAGAAAAGGGAGAGTCAGTTTGCTGGTCTCTTGACTTGAACAGGAAACTCACAAAACACCCTCAAAAGCCAAAATCCACTGCTCAGTTCCCTTTTCATCTTCATCCAGCATCTGTGAAGCACATTCTCCCTGCCATCACCCAGTTCTCCTTTGAAGAGATTTTCAAATAGACACCATGCTGAGACCAAAAATTACTCTGGAAGCCTGATAATGTGTGAAGTTGGACTACAGGGGAGGGACCCACAGGGTTTGTGGATTTTTTTGGTTTAACACATTATGGTTTTGTGAGGTTTCATTTTGCTAGTTATTTAAAAAAGAAAAATAGAATAAGAGAAAACAAGGACATTCCAGTAAAGCACATTGTCATGCATGTGGGATTCTGTGGGAATGGACTGATCCCAGTGAGGTGGGAATGAAGACTGTCAGATGCAGAAGACATATACTTAAATACTTATTTCTGAGTTTAATTTTACTGAGTATATCCTTGTCTAGCCACTGGCAGAATACATCTGTATATGCCTAAGTGAAAAGTTAATGACAATTTCCTTTTAATATTATTTTACTTCTACCATTATTCTAATGACCTTGCACAGAAGCACATTTTTGAACACGATGTCTTCCACTAAAACAAAAAGCAGTTGCCTTCCAAAGAGATTTCTTCCCTCCTCTCCATCTCTAGACAAATGTGCTGGCCTTAGAGCAGTTGTAGTTCAAAGGGTAAAAAGAGAATGATTCACTTTCACATACAGAAATGAATGGAATCTTATCCCAAGAGATACAATGAAAAGATAATTGGTCTCATCTGTGCTGTCTCATCACTCTTACCCAGCTAAAGCTTCAACATTCTGTTGAAGAGGAGGGCTCAGCACTAGAATGATTCACTTTCACATACAGAAATTAATGGAATCTTATCCCAAGAGAGACAATGAAAAGATAAATAGTCTCATCTGTGCTGTCTCATCACTCTTACCCAGCTAAAGCTTCAACATTCTGTTGAAGAGGAGGGCTCAGCACTGCACTCAACTGTGCCATAGAATCATATCATTTTGGGGGTTGGAATGGACCTTAGAGCTCACCCAGCCCCAAGCCCTGCCCTGGGCAGGGACACCTCCCACCAGAGCAGGTTGCTCAAGGCTCATCCAACCTGGCTGTGAACACTGCCAGGGTTGGGGCAGCCCCAGCCTCCCTGGGAAACCTGGTTCAACTTCAGTCAAGGAAACATCCTCCTGGTAAATATGAAATGAAGTGATAAAATTAAGTAGAAGAGTCATTTCTGTACCTATTAGGGTCAGGATTGACCAAGCAGCCTGTTGTAGAGAGATGATGATTCTGAATGTGAGTTAGGAAGAGCAAAACGTTTTAATCAATTATGGGTTTGGAATGGGGAAATTGCTAAGCTCCTCAAAACCCTCAAGAAACCTGTAGGATAATAAACACAATAAAGGAATTGTTAAGGAAAAAAACCCACGTTTCTGTTTCTTGTTGACTGCACCCGGGTATTGGGGAGGGTGAAAGCAATCAAGAGTAAGAAATTACTATCCAGAAGATTCAGGGGAATCTTTCTAGGGGAATTACAGCCACATCCACAGGTGTCTGTTCGGAGCCAAGTCTCTGGCAAATTTAAGTACCAAAAATCCATCAGTTTCAGTAGAAATTGGGTACCCAAATATCTTTCCATTTTGGAGCCTTCAGTGACTAAAGAAGTTGGGTGAGCAGAGCACCAAAGATCTAAGGTACAACTATCATATAGGAGCCATGCTATAAAAAGCAGCAGTGTCCTCTCTTTTTGGACCTGTGGGTCCCTTCCTTCAGGAAAGGAATATTTTAATCTTCAAAGTGATCAGTTTCATCTGGTTTTTTTTCTCTTTTTTTTTTTTTATTTGAAGAGCTGTGTCCTCCAAAGAAAGGTAAAAAATAGGAAACTATATTTTTGGTATCCCTGTGACCTCTACAAAGTTAAAAGATTCTGTTTAATCTGTTACTAGCTTTTCAAAATACATCTCAAATTTTTTTTACAGCATTGCCCTTTATTTTCACATTTCCATATAGAGAAAAATTTGAGATGAAAAAAAGTGTAACTAGTTTTTTCCCCAAATTACTGCTGTTATCATGCAACAATGTCATGATTAATTTAAAGTATTAGTGCTGTCTATATACTGTTGATTAGCACTAACAACAGCATTCAGGATTTGTTTCTTATGCTGAAGGTCTAACAATATTAAAAGTGGAACATTCTTATTTAGACCTTTAAATTTCTGATTATATAGGAAACAAGAGAGGGATCACAATTTAAAAGGAGATTGCAATGTAGAGGATGAAAATGTATTTGCGACAGGATTAAAATGTTCAGATGAAATAACCAATTGCTGAACCACTAATTCTTTCTTTGCAAAGGACAACTTTGGGGGTGTGATGCATCTCTGCCATTGACATCAGTGATGACTACAACCCTTCCCTCCTCTTTCCTCCCTTTTGATTGCTAAAGCTGTTTCAGAGCTGACACGATAGTGGCAAATCATCTGAACACAGTACACAGTATTTTGTTAGAAGGATGAAAGGTCTTACCAATGTATAGGAAATACAGGACATTATTTCATCCACCAATGAACCACATCAATAGTAGGAGAAAAAAATGAATATTATGACCTGGATCTGATGCTGGGTTTTTTTCACTGTATTGTGAAAACTTTGGATTGAGCGTATTTTTCCCATCATTATCTTTTCCTAAGCCCTCAGCACATTAAAAAAAAAAAATCCCTTTGTATAATGGAACTTCATATACCATTAATTCCTTTAACTTCTTTCTTGAAGATCCTGGGAGATGATACTGAAAAGACCTGCCTATTTTTCCTCTGATAAAACAGTGAATAGTAAAAGCTGCAAAGCCCATGAAAGAAAGAGGGAGCTCAACATCAGCACATTTGGTTATTATTGTGGATGAACTATGTCCTTTATCACTCTGCAGCTGCACAAATTGTTGCCTTTCTTACCATGAAGTATTATCTCTATCCTTGAGAAGCATTTTGATGCGAACACATAATCTGAATGTAAGAAATTCACGTACCAGAAGTACCTGGGGAGAATTAAAATCTATTTTTACCAACATATTCTCAATAAAGTCTTGTCAGAAATGGTTTCCATGTCCAGAAATTTCCTGATGTGCCTGATAATGGCCAATTATCTAGCAGTGAGGTCAACTGTCTGAGAGTGAGAGAAATTAGCTTCCAGGTTCCTGCTGTATGATTTCAAGGAGCAACTTGGATCTGCGTTTGCCATGACCAGTTAATACGCCAATGGATGTTTGATGATACAGTAAGAGATTACTCAAGGCATGAACTTAAAGTTGGGTCCTCACTGTAGCAGAACCCTGCCATAGTTCCTCAGTTGCACTTCTTTCTCACTGTAGCAGAACCCTGCCATAGTTCGTCAGTTTTTCATTAAAACAAGCAAACAAACAAAAAAAAACCAACAAAACTAATGCACCCTCTTTTTCCTTCTGCATGAGGAGGAAAATGCCTTTGTTTTTGACTCCACAAGGAGAATATCCTTCACTGCTTATAGTCTGCTTTGAAAGTGATAGAATGCAATTACTAGGTCTTTGGAGATTTCCTAGACATGTAACAAAATGTGGAAAGACTGTTCCAGATTCTCTTAAAGTTAGCTCCATTGCATTGGTGAAGAGAAAACATGAACAGTCATAAACAGACACAATCAATCACCTGAAATATTTAGTCCTTAAGACAATAGATTTTTCTTCTACACTTTAGAACTGAAATTATCATTCTCTACTTGACCTTAGCTGATAAATAGAAGCCAAATAAGTCAACATTCTTCCATCCTTAAGCACTTCTTCCAGTTATCCCTAGTGTTTTCCAGAAGGCTTGGTAAGTGTGGCATAAGCCTCAGCTGTGAAGCAGGTGTGTTTCATAGAATCATAGAATGAACCAGGTTGGAAGAGACCTCAAAGATCA
>NW_008689812.1:3990-23164 GCF_000695815.1 Acanthisitta chloris | reverse complement strand
CCAACCTAACCCTCCCCTGGCAGAGCTTGAGTCTGTGCCCTCTTGTCCTGCTGCTGGTTGCCTGGGAGAAGAGACCAACCCCCACCTGACTCCAACCTCCTGTCAGGGAGTTGCAGAGGGTGAGAAGGTCTCCCCTGAGCCTCCTCTTCTCCAGGCTGAACACCCCCAGCTCCCTCAGCCTCTCCTCATGGCACTCTATGGCACATCCCATCATCCTGGGGTGTGTCACACTCCATCCCTAGTTCAGGCTGGGGGAAGTCTGAACAGAACACCTGCAGTGCCTCTCCCCACCAAGTCCATATGCTCAGATTCCCTTCCCAAGAAAATGATGCCCTAGATAAGGGAAGTTCACCCCAATCAGCATGTAGAGGGTGTGTGTAGCTGGACAAAGACAGCAAACCCAAATTCCCCTGCACAGACTTTGCTGTAGACCAAAGACCACTGCACTGTTAAGAGAAGACTTTTTTTTTGTTTGTAAATCCAAATCCTCCAGGAGTTTTTGGGTTACACCTCAAATTTTACATCATTCTGAAGGTGAAGTAGGATCTGGTTTAAGAGACTGTCTACTTCCAAGGCCCTTGAAAGAAAGAGAGAGCTCATAGGCTGCTCCTACATTGGCATATTTGGTTATTTTTACAGACAAAGTAGGTCCTTTATCCCTCTCAAACTACACAAACCATTGCCTCTTTCTTACCATGAGATATTCAAAGTTTTGAACTTTTCTGCAGCTCCCTGAAAAAAACTCTTCACCACTATCTGACTGAAAGGTATTGTAAGAGAGATTTGACACATAGAATCTCTAAATAATAGACATATTACTTTTGCAATAATATGTGGTTAGCCACAGAATTTTGAATCAGACTGTGATCACATCTACCTGAGTGGAGAAGCTATACAAGAGTGGGTGTCATAGAGGGGTGACTGACTGTCTCAGTGTTAATCAGACCAGGAGGAATTACAGGGCTCACCTAATCTGACCTCACCTTTAAACCACAGAACTGCATGAAATGACTATATGAAGGACTAGAAAAGTATCCTGCCTTGATTTTTCAATTTCTGTGATAAAGAGCCCATTTCAGTCTCTGGAAATCTTTTCTAATGGTTAAATAATTCTTTCTGTTAAACTTTTGCCTTATGCCTATATTAAACTTGTTCAGCTTCCTCTTCTGGCCAGTGGACCCTGTCATCTATTCTATCATCCTGTCATCAATTCTGAGTCTATCTGCCAGGCTGAAGAGTTCATTATCACAGTCTCTGGACCTGCCTCATTGCTATGAATCTATGTGGCTATAGCACTGCAGACTGACCCTAGTTATCACCAACTTGTTGTCAGCATCTCTGCTCTCCATGCTCAGGCACTCTGAAGCTGTGCCCTTGCTAGTGAGGACACTGTCCTGCCACCCCAGCTCCTGATTCACCTCTGTGGAGCAATCTGCTCTTATTTCTCCCTAACAGAGCCTGACCATGCTGAGGATAAGCCCCTTAAAAACAAGCTTTGGTCTTCTGTCTCTGAAGAAGTTACAGCCCAATCTTCCAAGAGATATCCTGGGTTGGGCTGTTTCTGAGCAGAGCACAGGTGATGTGAGGAACAACATGTTCATACAAACTCAGCTGGGAAATAAGCCAGTTAGGAGATTTGATGAGATTAAGCCACTTGTGGGTTAGTCAAAGTATATGCACGTATAGTCAATCAGCTTTTGCTCCTCTGCTAATGAGCACATATTTGAACAACTCTCTTTGAGTAAGAGTACTGAAGGGTAAGAAGAACAAGTTCTAGAAAAAAACATTTAAGATGATGACAGCCTAATGGTTTCATAAGAAGAAGTTGAAAAATGCTGACTGAAATTAAGGCATCTATACAAATAGGAAAGAAAAAACACTGGCATGAGAAAGAAAGACAGAAGGAGACAATTCAGAGACAGACAAATAACTGTGCCTTACATGACACATCAGTGCCAGTTTTCTGTCATGGCATCTAATTAATATTGCAGCAGAATTGTCACTAGGATCACCCACATCACAATTCTGACTGATCTTATTTCTCATGACCACTCAAATTAAGTAATATACTTACACAGTGGGAAAAAAATAGTTGACTTCTGACTGTACATTTCCAATTCAATCACATAGCAAAACATTTTTTTGGCACTTTAGGCTAAAAAATGTAGCCTAAAAAACATGCTGTATTTCTAATCATGCATTCAGCTTGGTAATAGCTCTGCCTTGCAGATACTATGTGCCTTCCTTCCCTGCCAAAAAAAAAAAGAAAAACAAAGCAAACCCAAAAAACCCTGTTATTTTAATGCTAATAAAATATCACTTCGGTAGTTAAAGTCTTATGGTCTTAAATCTCTCTCTTTTTAATCCAGTGCATAAAATAGGAGCAACATAATTACTGTCATTGAGTTATGTCACATGAGTTTCCTCACCAACATTTTTGAGAACACTTGGTTATTAAGGCTTGGTGCAATGGGGTCTGTGTGTGCCATGTGTTGACTTTATGTTTTCTTTAAGAGCCACACACTAAACACATCTCAGCTAACACAACAGGATTAGTTTAGGAGCACTGCAATTATCTGCTGGTACAGATCAATAGGAGATCCTTATCCATACCCAAGATGGGAGAAAGCATTTAGTCAGGCCATGTTGAAACATACAGTTTACAAAGTAAATGAGTCAAGAGCTTCTCCTGAAGGCAAATCCTGTAGCAGAGAATTGATTTCTTATTAGTTTGACATGACTGTGCTTTCACTGCCAAAGGATACAACAAGGCAACCATTCCCAATGAAACAGAGCACAACCAAAAGTCTGTTTAAACACAGAGATCTGTTGAGTCATTACTTTTTCTACAGACAGTGGCATTAGATTACACAATTCAGTTTTACCTACTGGGGATAAGGAACACACAGGTTGTGAGTCAATGCCCCAGAGAGCACCAGCAAGACCAGCAAAAGAAACCTCTTTTTCTTCTGAAAAGTGCAGTCAGATGTCTGACCTTAACCCACTAGTGCACACCAGGAGTGTGTTCTAAGAGAGAATACCCTGCTCAGAGTCACCTACCTGGCTTGGCTCGCAGAGAGATGCAGTCTCAGAGTGCACAAACCAGATGTCTTTCAGGTGAAGTAAACCTTGAAGTGGCACTTCAAGAATCCACCCAATGCTCCCAGGCACTAACATGCTCTCTGCCCAAACAAAACCCTCCCAAAATGCATTCTAGAGGGGTGTAGCATCTCCTGCATCAGCTATTTTCCTCTATTCTCTTGCACAGCATTGCATGCTAAAGTAAACATAATCATTCAAGACTAAAAGAACATTTGAAAGGAAAGGAATGTCTCCTGGTTTTCCCCCAAAAAAAATCTAATTTATAGCAGTTAACTGATAATATCATAATCAGAGATATTTCAAGGACAAAATTACCATCTTCAAAACTTGTACACAGTTAAGTTCACCCTCTGCAATATCTTTAGACTCTTCAAACTTCTAGTGGAATCAACTGAGCTGTGTATGTGAATAAATATTTAGATGTGCAGTCAGGAATGATGAATCTTACAGGAATGAATCAGAGGCTAAGTTCCTGAACAGAAAGCTTTTTCTGATAAAGCTACAAGCTGGATGTCAGTGTGATAATAAACATGTCTTTAAGCCTGTAAGACACTTAGCTCATTGATCATCAGACAAAATTTCTTCAAACTTAGTGAGCTATTTTTTTGTGCAAAACTAATTTGGGAAAAATGCTTAGTAAATTAACATCTTTTGAACCCTTCATGCAACACTTATATTTTCAATTGACTTTCAAAGTTGCATTATCTAAATAAGGACTACACAACTCAGCCCTTGTTGGCTGTGATTTAAGTAATAAATTAATGCACTAAAGTCTGTTCATTGGATCTGTTTCTTATCCTCCAGAATTATAGAATTTTGGGGGTTGGAATGGACCTGAGTGATCATCTAGTCCCACCCCCTGCCCTGGGCAGGGACATCTCCCACCAGAGCAGGTTGCTCAAGGCTCATCCAACCTGGCTGTGAACACTGCCAGGGTTGGGGCAGCCACAGCCTCCCTGGGCAACATCTCCACACAACCTTCTCTTCTCCAGGCTGAACAGCCCCAACTCCCTCAGCCTGTCCTCACAGGGAGATGCTCCAGTGCTCTTAGCAACTTTGTGGCCTCCTCTGCACTTGCTCCAACAGTTCCATGTCCTTCTGATGTTGAGGACACCAGAACTGTGTTCAGTATTCCAGGTGGGTCTGAGCAGAGCAGAGTAAAGGAGAAGAATCAGCCCCTCTGACCTTCTGCCCTCACTCCAGAAAGGGATTGTTATCCCAAATTATATCCTGGGAATGGGCCCCTGGCCCATGCTAACTGTTAAAGTGTTCAGGGAGAAGAGCAATGGCCAGGACAGTTCTCACAGTTGAGCAATATAGCTAGTTAAAATTGCATACATTGGGATGTTAAATTTAACAGTATAGCCACTGGATAATCATTAACTGACCCAAATCTGCAAATAATCAGGTCCCACAACAGCAGTGCTCCAGACACTTTCCAGCAACAAAACAGATTTTGACATGTTGCCATAAAAGGCAATTCCTTTAGGACACAGGGTTTGGTTTTTTTTCCTTTTTACAGTAAATTGATTTGCAGAAATTCAGATTAACAAAGTCTCTGATCTTTGGTGGAAAGTGTTTGACCCTGAGCAATGATTGGAATTATAATCCTGAGCAGTCAGTTCCCAGAATTTACATTGTGCAGGATCCCCCAGAAGAAATACGTACATGAAGTTGAACGGTCTCAAATACACAACGCAACGCCCACGACTGGGAGCAAACACTAACCTTCTGTTCCATAAGCAATGTGTTTGTAGGGATTGCTGCAAATGCCTTGTAGCTTTTCTTGATCCTGTACTGCTAAAAGGGTAAACCAGAAAGCAGGAAGAGAAGTAAAACAGGGTAGAAGAGGGAGAGAGAGAGAAAGGGAAGAGAGGGAAAAGTATGACAGAATGAAAGATGATTCCAGTTGTCTTGCAGATGTTGCAACAAAACAATGCTCACATATCTCCTAGGAAAGCTATTTCTTAGAAAATATCTAGTATTTCTGTTAAGATTTTTAAGGTCTGTAATGTACATCTTTTGCTCTCAGGAATGATCTGCGACAAAGTGAATTCTCTGTTTCAGCTTTTGATTTCCAAAGTGAGTTTAATCACTTTGTGCTGACTACTACACCCTTAAATGACTCTCAGGAGAGGCTGTGTGCTTTTCCCAAGTTTGCTTGTGATTTGATCTGAAAATACAGAGCTACTTCTGCCAGTACGTGCACCCCAAGCACTGCTGCTGAGTGATGTGATCCTGGGCCACTGGGTCAGAGGGATTTCTGTGATTGGCTTTAATGAGCCTGATTAGGATCCTTAAATGCTGAGCTGCTCGCATGAGTGGATAGATCATTTAAATCCTGATGCAGCTTTTCATCTCCTGAGTGAGTAACTGTACCACCCAAACAAATATTTCAAAATAATTATAGGAACTTCCACACTCTAACGAGGTTTACAGAACTGGCAATCTGAACCATACAAAGTGCATGGGTTTGGGTACAAAAAATTCTAAGATCAGCCTTAACAGTAATTCTTGTCAAACAATTTATATTTTAGGCTATATTAGTTATTTTTAACTCTTCAGAAACCATAAATTTACCTTTTCTTTGTCATTCTAGAGGCTGAATTCAGTAATTTTTACATGATTGATGAAATTCTTCTATACTTATATGAGCCCAAGAGATAGGATTCCTAATCACAGGACTTCTGGAATCTATTTCTAATTTTTAATTAAATAGGGATTTGCTACATTGCTGTCTTTTCAGCAACAATCTAATAAAAAGCCCCAGAAATTCACACAAGAATAGCAAAGCTGTACTTTGGGTCATTCTTTTGCCACTTTTTTTATTTTCCTTCTATCTAGTAAAAGTCTCAATGACAGAGACCAAAACTGTAAGTCAGATAAGAAACTTATATGATCTCACATCTATTTTGAAATACTGTAGGACACATTTTAATTCTTTCTATACATAATATTATCACAGAATCATCAGAATTGGAAAGGACCCTTGAGGATCATCCAGTTCAACCCCTGCCCTGCACAGACATCCCTGACAGTCACACCCTGTGCTGAGAGCATTGGCCAAACACCTCTGGAGCTCTGTCAGCCTTGGGGCTGTGACACTGCCCTGGGAGCTGTTCAGTGCCCAAACACCTCTGGGGAAAAAAGAACCAGTTGCTAATCTCCAGCCTAAAACCATCCTGTATACACCATATTCACTTCATTAGCTGAAATAGAATTGCCCAAATTGTGCTTGGATATCTAAGTTTTAAATGTCAAAAGACATGTGAGTTGAATCTTGCCCTTTGAACATTTAGACAGCAGCACTGCATAGCTGCATACACTTATTTATATACAAAATCTATATGTAGATAAGACATAAAGTACTCCTCACTGAAGTAAGATGGAAGACCAAAATTCCAAACATTAAAATAGCCATATTCACAAAATGTAGCCTTGCTTGATTACACCAGGAAACTTGTGCAACTGAACATGTAAATGATGTGTTCACTAGCCCATAGGCCTTTCCCTATGATGAGATAGGCATCATGTATGATAAGTATATGGTGATCACTTTGAAGTTAGTTGTACTGTTATATGAACTAAACAAGGACATTGAACTGTTCAAATGTAAAAGTTTCTGATTTTGTGTGCTTTATCACTTCCAGATACTGTAGAACCTGTGAGGAAGGTGCTATTTTTGCAGTGTCTGAGATGAGTGGCAAGTCTTTAATTCAGTTTCTCATCTACACGAATATGTTTCTTTACACAGTATTTCACATTACTTTGAATGATTTTTCAATGCCTAAATACATTTAATAATCTACTTCATAGGAATTATAATTGCAAACAGCCATGGACAGTTAGGTCTACTGGCTTTTACCAGCCCAGCCAAAGGCAAACCAATTCCAGGATCAGAGCTTGGGCAATATCAGCCTCAAGAGTTTGGAGGAAAATGTCCTACTAGTTTTTTGTTTGAATGGTCACTTAAGACACCCACAGGGCATTGCAAACCATGCAAGACACATGCCTATAAAGCCTTAAAATCAGTGATTAGCCATGGTAGCACATTGCTCCTTCATGAGTAATCCTTCCTGCTTTGTGGTAGGTTTTGCAGCTGTGCTAAGGTCCATGTTGCTACAGTTAGTTTCATAGAATCATAGAACCATCAAGGTTGGAGGAGACCTCTAAGATCATCCAGTCCAACCAATTTGCTCCCCAGCTGTTTTGGGTAGATCTACATGCATTCCTGTGCTACATTCCAGTAGGAAAAAACAAAGAATATGTAGGAATGATACACCACGAAACCACAGCAGAGAGTATTCAAACATCAGCCAGAAGTGGTTGTTCTAATCTGTTCCTGCAGAATCAGAAATGTATCTGTCCCTTCCCCATCCTACTGTACATTTTGCTGTATTAGATCCATGAGGACACTATTAAGCGTCTGCAAAGCCCATGGAGAGGGTTTTTATTTGCTGTGGTCCCCCAGAGTTCAAACTTCCCACTGATCTGTGGATTTGCCTTTCTGTTCATTTTGAAAAACATTAATTGTTTTAAACCATTAGCACATACAAACCATGGGAAAGCACATGTTCATATATACAAATACAGTGAAATAAATTCATGGGTTATCCTTTGATTTATATTAACTGCTGCATGCATAGGCATAGACATATAAGCTCTCCATTAAAGAATCCTTTTTGCATAACTGCTTTGATATCATGCTAATGAAACAGTTTAATGGGAATACTGAAAAGTACATCTCATGTCAGAATTTGGGTTTAATAGGTGTTGATTTAATATGTGTTTTAACACTGCTGCAATGACCATTGAGGCAATATTAAGGTTGAATAATTACACATGCCAAAGTCAAGCACCTCTAGATGCTGTGGATTTTTTTTCTCTTGATGTTCATATAGCACATTCATGCATGCAAAAATTTTGGCATGAATGAAGAGTCACCAGATGGAACAACCTGCTCCTTGTCTAGTTCTAAACTTGAGCTGATTAGTACTAAAGAGGTCCAAATGCTGCTTAGGGCGTTAAAGTTCTCTCTCCTCAAAGTTTTCTTTTTTCTCTCTGGAAATATCCTGAGATTTGAGGTTGGAGTGTTATTGGGGAACATGCTACCATTAACACAGCCACAAAGCTCATTGTGCTGTGCCATGCACTAGGGATGGAAATAAGTAGGAGCAGAAGGAAAGGACCATGGTGAATGCACAGTATTATTGACTAAATGAAGTCTCAGACTCACATTTTAAAGCCAAAATGGACCTTTTCTGCACTAAACACCCAGATTTAAGGTCTATCACATCTCCAAAAGAGTCAGCTTTGTTTACATGATTAAAAATTACACTAAAGTTCCAAGTCTTTTACATGGTGGACATTCTCCCAGTCTCAATCGGGTGGTGGGACAGTTTCAAAAGTGCCACCATACCACATGATAAAGCAGAATTATCAGGAAAAGGGACAGTAGGTAAGACAGAAAGGGCATAATAACCTCTGCAAATGGAAGCCTAGGCAATAACTCTGTGTCACAAGCAGAGTTTCCTTACTGCCAGAGACTCCCACAGTGCTCATTGCACCAACTAGCAGGAACTGCAACTGTTCTGCAATCTGCAGGCTTGGTCATGCCTTCCAGTTTTGTCTCAGGGGATTTTTTTCTTGGAATTTCTACAATTTCATATCTCTTTTTTGTTTCATTAAGTAATACTGACAGTGTGTAGCGACACTGTACAGCTGTGCTTTGCACAATGGTTCCTCTTGGGTCATTTGGTTTTTAAAAGAACCATTCATGACAATTGCTACTTTGTGCTGATTTAAACCTCTCATTTCCAATTAACATTTCCCAAGCAGTTCAAGTCACCCCTGCCATGGCCAAGCTATTAAGAACACATCTGACACAACTTGATCTGGCAGACCAGGCTGTAATTTTGTGCTGTGAACAAATAAATCAATAAACCATGATAGACTTTCTGTGATGGGCAGAGCTCAGACGTCAGTATGAGGAGGCACAAGGGAAGCACAGAGTGCAGAGACAAGATAAAAGAAGTTGGAAAGCCTTCTGCAGGTCTGATGCCTTCTGCAACAAGCCCTTCCTTTGTGCAGAACAGTTCCTTTGTTTTCACCCACCTGCTGCAGGTCCTTGGATCAGCTTTCCTTCCCTTCCCCTTCTCATTCTTTAGATTTCTTTCTCATACCTTTAGATTTAAAGTGTGACTGGTTCCCAAGCCCTCCTGCAGCAATTGCCATCATTGCTTATTCTCACTCTGCAGCAGCTCTCCCACCTTTGATGACAAACAGCAGGAGCATGGCTGATCCATCAAGTGTGAGACTCATATTTGCAGTAGCTCATGTTGTAGGAAGACTGGCTTTTCTTTCCCCCTCATCCTCTGTCTAGCACAACAAGATGAGAGAAGTACCAAAGATCAGAGGAGTACCAAAGAAAGGGAAGAAGCAGAAGATTGTCCTTGTCTTCCCTTGCTGGCTCTTGGCCCCAAAGTCCCTGCTCTGGCTGAGTTCTGTTGTGCCTCTGAGCTGGTCCCAGGGTGGCTGGGGTGAGTACAGCCTCCTGGGGAGGACAGCTGGAATGAGGTGCTTGGGAATCAGTTGTCACTGGAACAGCCAGTTCACTTCAATCAGATTAAGCTGCTTCTAGCTCAGCCCTGCACCTAATTTCACCATATTTCAGTGGGAACACATGTGGATCTACATTAGCATAGGGTGAATAGAACATGTTTTATGGTTTATTTTTGACATACCAGGGGTTTAGGTGAGCTACAAAAATAAGTGTACCAAAAGTATATCAGAGCCACTGGACACAAATCCATCTTTAGTAGTATCTCCTCTCACTCAGGAATAAAGTATTTTCACTTTTTGTGCTAAGGATTCCTACAGCATTTCCTCCATAATATGGAACACATAGCTATATGGTAGGATTTAATCTTCACTAACAATACAAAACCTGTTTCTTTTTAAACTTTTTTTTCCCCACAGCCCATTTATTTCACTAGCATTCTACAACACACGTGATTTCTTCCTACAGGGACAAAGAACTGTTAGAAAATAAGCATGCACCAAGAGTACCTTGGGTTTGATGTTTTCATGGTCAGAAGGCAGGGAAAAAGACAGTGGTGAAGTCAGCTCTCTGGGTCTTGATGGCAGTGTGCCTGGTGACTTGTCTGAGATGGGAGATCTGCACTTTAACACTGGTGAGGTGGCAGATTGCTCTGGTCTTGGAGAGGAGGATTTAGACCTATACTTTGTGTATGCCAACGAAGAATTAAACTGCAGTGGATGGGAATTAATATTACCAGTGTGTGGAACTGGTGGGGTAGAGTGAGGCCTTGGAAGAGACCACCGCTTTGAGACACTTGGAGGGGTAGGAGAGGAGGCACTCATCTCCTGGATAGATATTTGGGATGAATCTGATTTATATATAGGCCCTGAATGCAAAAGATTTGGGGAAGCGGATGAGCGTTTCTCTAGGGGAGGGGAGAATACACCACTAGGACTGGCAGAAGAAAGCAGAGGATATGACCTGCAGGTAAAAATGGGTGAGTAAGTGTGTACTCTCTGAGACCTCTGAGGTGTCTGGGACCTGGAGGACCTGGAGGCAGCGTAGTGCAGCCCTTCTGGAGAAAGAGAGGTGGGGTATGCTAAGGAAGGGGCAGCTGGGGCACAAGGAGGAGGCAGTGTAGACTGAAAATCTGGAGAGGCAACTGATCTTCTATGGGAGGAGACAGAGGATGACAAAGAACTTTGGGAGTCTGGAGAAAGTGTTCGGACTGGAAGGTGCTTTTTGGGAGAAAGAGACCTCGCTCGAGGGCTGGGATAAGGCTTGGAGGATAAAGGCAGATGCTGAGCCCACCCTGAAAGCCAATAATCCTCTCTGCTGGGAGAATCTGGCCTTACAGGAGGGTTTGAAACACATCTCTTGGGAGTTGAGGGAGTTGTTTTGCACTTTTGATCTATTGCGAGTGTTGAGGAACTAAGGGAGCTGGGAGAAAATGTGGGACAAGAGGAAGGAGAACGCGGTCTCCGCTGAGAGGAGCCTGATCTCAAAATAGCAGTTAAGAGTGTCAGTCTGGTTGGCAGAGGGGATTTGACTCCTGACTTTGCTAAATTTCCTCTAGATGACATTTGTGTGCAAGGCTCACTTATACTACACATGGTCGAAGTGGAGCCATAAAGAGAGGGTGGAGACAAAGGTTTAGGGCTAGGAGATAATGAATGTGTTATTATATGTACAGGGAGAGGAGCCAAAGCATTCAATCTTTTGGAAGAGCCACGGGATAAAGACTGAGCTGAAGATCCTTGAAATTCAGCAGAACATGGAGGATTGGGGGAAAGACTTGGGCTCTTTGCTGGAGCAGAGGGTGTGGTGGAGCCTCCCATGTTGCAAACACAGCCAGGAGTATAGAGACTTGGTGTCTGTAGGTTATCAGACAATCGAGGAGTGGAGTACCAACTCTTTGATGCAGAAGAGGTTATTTTAGACATGGAGGGAGGTGAACTATGGGAAGCAGACTGAAAGTAGAGAGATGAGTCTTGCTTAGAAAACCTGGTTGCTGACTGCCACTTGTAAGAGGAATCTTCCAGCGAAGAGGCTTGACTCATATTAACCATGGCACCACACGCTACTTTCTGGTTAATTGGAGAAATTAAGTGGACAGCAGGTGGTTTAGAGGAAAGATGATCAGAGGTGGAAAGAGTAGAAATTAACTGGAGAAAAAAGAGAAACAGAAATGTTAATATAGGTGGACCCTGTGGAACTGTTAAACACCCCACATTTCAGTCCTGTGGTCATGCATATAGAATCAGACAATGACAGAATGAGCTGGGTTGGAAAAGACCTCAAAGATCATCAAGTCCAACCCTACTGTGGTCACTAGCCCATGGCACTAAGTGCCACATCCAGTCTCAGCTTGAAAACCTCCAGGGATGGTGAATCCACCACCTCCCTGGGCAGCACATTCCAATGCCTGAGCACTCTCTCCCTAAAAAATCTATTCCTAACATCCAACCTAACCCTGCCCTGGCAGAGCTTGAGTCTGTGCCCTCTTGTCCTGCTGCTGGTTGCCTGGGAGAAGAGACCAACCCCCACCTGACTCCAACCTCCTGTCAGGGAGTTGCAGAGGGTGAGAAGGTCTCCCCTGAGCCTCCTCTTCTCCAGGCTGACATGCAGACAAGTTATGTGTTACTTTACTTCTATGAGACCTCAGTTTTGTTGACATATACAAAGTTCAAGACTACTGTATTTTTTTAATTTGATGTAAAACCCAGGACAGTTGTGCCATGAGTGTCTGGAATCATGTGATGCTATTCAGATTGTATAAACATAATGGAAAGTGAGAAAATTGCAATATTGTCCCATCTCACTTTACCAGCTCAGTGGAAAATAGCCTTTCTGAAAATGGCATGCAAGCAAAGTGCTCATTTTCTCATTCAGTAAACAACACCTTCTGCAGCACTGTGATATCAGGAGGAGAAATTTCCTCGGAACTACTTAAATCAGACATCTAGTTTGCTTTTCACTTTTCCTGTCACTCACAGAGCAGTGCATTTGACAATTTTCAGGCATGTAAGAGTCCTTATCCCCTTCTCCACAGTCTTTTGATACACTAATAAAACAGTAATGAGCTCTTTCATGAGTGCCTTTTTTCTTGGGTCGATTCTAATTAGGATTTGTCAAAACTAATTAGAGCATACAAGTATATTATCAACCTTCATACAGTTTTGTGCCTCTAAAGAAAGAAATTCTCTCAAATTTTTCCCAGTTATTATAATGCTGAAATTAAAAACTGAGGTATACACAATATGAATTAAACATATCAGTAGGAAATAGAGAGCGAAGTCAACTGTAAAACCAAAAAGCTACAAACTGTAACCTAACATTTGACTGAGCAATTTGAAAGCAGGGAAATTGAGTCTAATTTCACCAAATTTGATATAAACATAAGAATACCTATTTAACTACTGTTTGACACCCTGAAAAGATTATGCAGCTCTATAGAAGATGACACCACTCAGTTTCCACACATAACTTGCACTTGGCTGTGGCTCAGCTTATGCTTTATGGGTTTTAATACATCTTAGCCATAATAGAAAGGATTATTGTGATGATGGTCATGATTATTACTACATAATATAGTATTGATGCATGACAAAACAAAGATAAGGACAAATAAAACAATTTTCAAGTGAGAGCACATGCTGGAAGAAGCTGTGACAGAAGAGCAAGACTTAAAGGCTTATAAGGGCTAAACTATACCTAAAAGGTTAAATATGGGCAAAACACACACATCAAAACTCTATTAGCCCTTATAACTTTAAATAACTGAGCTCTTCCTGCAAAATTGCACCATATATATAACAAGACTTGTAAACCAAAGACACTTTTTGTGTAACTTCAGAAAAGGCAAGTAAATGCTTTGATTTATAGAAACAAACACCAAAGATCCAAATGATTTTACAGCCACACTAACTGCTTGTTTTATCCATGTGTGTAGATGTCCCATTTCCACATAGAAAGTCAATGGATATATATACAGGGCAAATATTAGTACCTAAAAATTAATATCCATTATATCATTATACCATTCTGTTGGATTAAGAAATTATGACTCTTGCTGGAAAAGCTTCCAATTAAGAAGAAGCAAAAAATACTGGAAATAAAGAAGAATTTGCCAATATTTAAGCATTCTGAAAAATTATTATTAACTATGACATGAAACATAAAATTATTCAACAAGTTAAAAAGCAGAATGGTAATACATCTGATAACTTGGAGCAGCCTCCTGAATTTAATAATGAGTTCTGGAAGTTAATCAACTACTGAAACAGAACTGGAGAACAAAATCTCTGTATTTCAAAATGGAATATATATCCCTTACAAAGACAACGGATTAAAAGTAAATGAGGAATGAACATGAAACTCCAAGATTTAAAAAAAAAAAAAGTAGATGTGCAATGACTCCTAATTAGCTAAAACTTAATAAGAAAGATTTATAAGCAACATTGAAAATGTACATGGTAGCAAGCAATAAATATGCTCCTGGACAATAAATGTGCTCCTGCAAGAATGATAAAGGCATTTTGCAGTAGTCTTCCAGTTTAAACACCACTGAAATTTATGTGCTGAGCTAATGGTACCATTAATCACATCTC
The DNA here is from genome assembly GCF_000695815.1 of Acanthisitta chloris. Classification (NCBI taxonomy): domain Eukaryota; kingdom Metazoa; phylum Chordata; class Aves; order Passeriformes; family Acanthisittidae; genus Acanthisitta; species Acanthisitta chloris. The sequence goes on along the minus strand of NW_008689812.1, from coordinate 8,911 downwards.
CAGAAAAGATCTTGCCATTTTAACCCAGTATTAACTACATCTCTAGATGGTCAACCTCTTATCTACAGGATCAGAGTGGGTTGGAAGGGACTTCTTGAGGTCATCTAGTCTAACCTCCTACTCAAAGCAGAGCTCTTGCCAACACCAGTGGGTCAGGTCAGCTGTGGTTGTGTCTCACCAAGTCTCTAAAGCACTTCAGCAGCCCCAGACAGCCTGAGTCTGTGCCCCACCACCTCCCAGTGAAGAAGCTGTTTCTGATGCCCAGCTGGAACCTTCCACACTCCCATTTGCAGCCATTGCTCTCTGACCTGCCACTGCAGAGAAGGGTTTGGCTCTGTATCTGATCTTCAAGTAGTTGTGTGCTGTTCCTAGACACCTCCTTGGCTGCCTCTTGGTGGGAGTCAACTAAGCCAGCTCCCTTAGCCTCAGCTCACATGTGCCCCAGACACATCTACAGCTTTGTGCTGGGCCCCATTCCCATCCTCACATCTCTCTTGATTTTGGGGGTTGCTGGCCACCAAATTGAGCATGTTTTTACAGTTGTGGTCTCACCAGTGACAGTAGGCAAGATATAATAACTTCCCTCGATCAGTGGCATCTTTTTCCCTTTTCTTTCTGCTCAGTTTCTCTACCAGTTTAAAACACTCCTCCTGATTCCACTGCAAGACTTCTCTTCTCAGGAGCAACTCAGATATACATTTCCTAAAAATGTGTGAAGAAAGTTGAAACAGGTGGCAAGGTTACCTTAGCACAAAGGGATCAAGGAACATGAAAAATTTCTTGATGCCTCATGATTTCAGAATGATACCAGAGTCATCAAAGAGCTCATAGTATTAGCCTTGAGCCTTGTCCAGGAGCCCTTCAGCATGTTTGAAATGGCAGAACTGAGCTGGACACAAGGCAAATGTCTTTCCGGTGAGGTCACATTTTTTTGGAAGGGCACAGGAGATGACCCTTGAGTGTAGTGTGGCAAGCTGAGAGCCCAAAAGGCAAAAATCATGGCTCTGAGATAGACCTGGTCCTGGGACCAGTTAACCATGCTTTGATCTCAGTAGAACTTGATTATAGATAGGAAACAGTGAAAGTAAATTTGCCACAAAGCCTGAAACCTGAAAACCAGAAAGTCAAAAGGAAGCACTGGAGATTGTGAAAACCTCCACAAAAGTGTGGCAAGCTGAGAGCCCAAAAGGCAAAAATCATGGCTCTGAGATAGACCTGGTCCTGGGACCAGTTAACCATGCTTTGATCTCAGTAGAACTTGATTATAGATAGGAAACAGTGAAAGTAAATTTGCCACAAAGCCTGAAACCTGAAAACCAGAAAGTCAAAAGGAAGCACTGGAGATTGTGAAAACCTCCACAAAATCTCTGGAGGCAGCACAATAAATCAGACTGTAAGCTGAGACCCAATTAATATAGATGCCATTTAGAACAGTGATGGGCAGGAGTTTGCAGGGACTCCTGACTTTTTTGTCTGGAAAAGCCAAACCAGAGGTCACACACTGGACAGAGGAATGTCAAGTGACTTTGACTAGCTACAAAACCTTCTGGTTATTGATCCAGTATTGATTCTATCCAGTTCTGAGCTACTCAGTATGAGACATGGGGTTCCTGGAGCAGGTCCAGGGAAGGGCAACAGAGATGTTTAAGGGACTGAAGCATCTCTGTTATGAGGAAAGGCTGAGGGAGTTGGGCCTGTTCAGCCTTGAGAAGAGATGACTGAGAGGGACCTCATTAATGTATACAAGTATCTGAAGGGAGGGTGCCAAGAAGATGGAGCCAGGCACACAAAAAAATCACAACATGATACGTAAACAGCAAACTACCACCCAAAAGTTTCAACTATAACCAGAAAAACTGATATTTTTTTCAGACTTTGACTATAGAGTGGCATTTTCCAACATGAGTCAGGAACTGAACTTTTTGCCTCAAAGAACAAAGAAGCTTCCATTCTACTCAGTGCTTTTCTTTTTGCTGTCATTGAAACAATGCAGAAATGAATGAAGCCATAGGAGCTCTCTGCTTCACTTAGAGTGATCCCTTCTGCAACACAATGTCCCCAATACTGATCCTTCCTTTTTCACATCTGACAGGAAATTCATAGTCTAATTATGCTTTTAAATTAACATGATGTTATATGTAAGAACTCTTAAGTGGGACACTATACTGCCCTTCTAATCCAAGAACTGACAAGGTAGCCCATATATGGACTCCTTTGTACAAAGGAAATGTGCCAAGAGATAAACAATGCATCTATTTAATATTTTTGGACTTTTCTTTCATTTCACAACTGATGATGCTTCATTAGATAGCAAGCCAGAAAGAGCAATGCCTAAGGAAACACCTTAGAATCAGAACATCAGTGGAAAGTAGCTTAGCAAAAACACCTTATGAAGTGATAGAGGCAGGTACAGATACTTAGATAATGAAGACTAAGAAAGTACTTACACAGTATTTACAGTCTTGAAAACTTGTGGTTTAAGAATGATGACAAGATCTGCAATTACACCTCTTACACACTACCTCTCCTCACATTCATGTGAATAATTAGCAAAGTTAGGGTTCATTCTTTGTTCTGTGCAATCTGTATTTTCTTTTACCCCACCAGCCAAAGTCAATCCATCAAAAGTTTAAGAACTATACAGCACATGAATTTTTCTGTATAGTGTTCCAAAACCCAGCTGATTTCTGCAATAGTTTTTAAACAAACCACCCAAGTCAGCCTGGCAGAATCTGCACACTGAACATTGCTGAAGGAAATTTGTATTTCCCCAGGACAAATATTCTATTGCCTCTACATATGCTTATCCATGGCTTTATACCTTCTGCAGGTAAAATTCTCACTGACCTCACTGGGAGTTTCTCAGATGAAATGAATGTTTCATAATGCTGTGAATTCCAAACCAGAGTAGATTTCTTATTCACAATTTCCTCAATCAAAAAGTGACACTGAATTGGATGAAAAAATGAGTGGCAGTAGTATTTCAACACAAGACAGGAATTCTTTACACCTGTGCAAGACAGTGCTGATATACAATCAGAATAACAGGACTTTTAACTTTAGCATAAAGAGCTGCAGCTGGTGCTGAGGAAAAAACAACCACTAAGTCTGGGAAGTTTGATGCTAGCAATTCAAATGATCTCCAGGCTACATTGATTTCAACAACCTTAGCCAATTTATATTAGCTAGGAATCTAACACCTTCAGATTAACTTGCTGCCATGATGAGCTGCTCTTAAAGCAAAGAATGGATCTGCATTAACTGCTCCACACACACACACACACCAGAATCATATGGAGAGGCAGCAAGTCAGAAGGGTTGGGCCAACTGCTTTAGGTCCAAGTGTTACAGAAATGGCCAACAAAAATGCTAATTAAAGAATAAATTGACCAAGCTGCTTTACAAACTGTCTCAGTATCCAAGAACTGAAAGCTTTAGAAAGCAAAGGTTATCTCTAGAGTCTGAAAAGCAGGTTACCTGGTGCTTTTGTGGGTCAGCAGTACTGTGGGAGAGAGCAGCACCTGGAAGGTGCCCATCGACAGGAGGTTTCCCTGCCTCGGTGCCAGGGGAGACGTGGGACGTGGTCAGCAGCTGAGCACTGATGGGACCATAGCCATTGGAAGGCAGATGGATGTTGTTTGAGGCAGCAGCTACTTCATCTTCATCACCGGAGTCCGTAATCAGGATAAACTCAGCCTTAAAAAGGTCATTCTCCTGCATTTCTCCTTTGCTTGAATTACACCCCAGGGACTGGAAAGCTGTTCGGGTGTTGTCTGTACAGATGGAGGACACAAAGTCTTGTCTGGCCCCACTCTTTAAGCCCAGCTCATCAGACACCTTGCTAGACTGCAAAAGATACAAGGAAAAAGATGCCAATGAACAGCATTTTATTGGTGTTCCCCAAAACGTGAAGCAATTTTGGCTTTCGGTGGTGGTTGGCTCTGCGCTACCAAAAGTGTAGAGGGCAAATGAAGAGTTTGGGCATGAGCACCCAGCAGAATCCCCAGCTGATGCTGCAGGGATTGCCTTCCCAGCACCTCACAGAGCCACAGGGGACTCAGACAGTGATGGCCAAGACCGGGGCTGGCGCGGGAACCGACGAGGAGGGTGCAGTCAAGCCGAAGGAGCTGCCAGACCAGACTATGCCAGACACGATGGGAAGGCATCCTGACTGTGGGATCCACGGGAGCAGACAATGCTCCTCAGAGGAGCCTGACAGACAAATCTGGGGCAAAACCTATACATATTAATGAAGAAACAAAGGCCCTTAAGACAAGGCATTCTCTGAAGAGAGCAGACAAAGGCTGAGGTCAGAGAGCTTTACTGTATGTTCAAGCTTCTCAGCACAGACCACAATTGTTCTTCGTAGTTTCTGCAATTTCCATGTCCAGTATGTCACTTCTTAAGTATGCTTTGGATGAGAGCAGGAGTGGAGCAAGCTGTGTGTACAGCACACAAATCATCAAATCATTCCATACTGAAATAGCCACGGGAAATCCTATTTCCCTTGAAGCAGGAATCAGGTGAATGAATAGACATATTGTATATTGCAAGAGGAAACCTGCAGATAGGACTCACATTTGAATCCTGCCTGAGGAATACGGTAATTACAAATTTCTGCATCACTTGCAGCTCCATGGGTTCCTGTAGCTCAGTTCTTTGGGAAAATATTGGACCACAAAGAGGGATAGCAGCAGTGTGACTTTGACAGAGTTACTTTAATTATCTTGTGTTGGTTGGTTTCTTAACATTTTAGAAATGGGATTAGTTTGTGCTATGAAGGCCTCAGTCCTGCATCACCTGTCAGGAAAGTTTCCTCTGATGACAAAGAAACATAAAATCACAGAATTTTAGGGGCTGGAATAGACCTTAGAGATGATCCAGCCCCAACCCCTGCCCTGGGCAGGGACACCTCCCAGCA
>NW_008689812.1:0-3795 GCF_000695815.1 Acanthisitta chloris | reverse complement strand
TTCCCTGGAGCCCCTTCAGATCCTGGAAGGTTGCTATGATGGATGACAGGAAGATCTGATTCTGCTTTACCCAGGGTGCTGCTTGCAGCCAAACCAATACTGAGTGGCTAGAAATGTAACTAATGAATTAAACATCCTGAGGGTAATATTCCAGTGAATGTCTCTTCAAACATCCATTCTCTGCCCAGACCTAAGCCTGTTTTAGGTAGATAGGGCACTGAAAATGCTGGAGCATGTTCAGGTCAGAGGGTTGTGAACTCCTATGAAAACTTTATTACATTGAAGAGCACCCAGCACTGCAGTCCCAGCAGTGTCCCAGGGAAGGAGCTGTTACACTAGAGCAGAATTACCATAAGTGTTAATATTAACCTGAGGGTTGCAATAGCCTTTCAAGCAGCATGGAATAAAATCAGAGGCCATTAAACGTTATGGGGCAGGAAAGGAATAGCAACACTGTGGGTTGACTAAAGGAAGAAGAGTCAGGAATGTTGTGCTGCTGACTTCACCTTCGCAGGAAATCACAGGGACAAGCTTTCAAAAATAAAAAGCTTCCACTTTCATGCATTACTATGCAGCTATGAAAGGGATTGGCACCTTTGCTGGAAGCCACAGCACTGGCACTTGCTGAAATCAGGATCCAGTAAGCAACTCTTGGTGGTTTCCCATGTGATTACACTCCTCACACACCACCCTTGCTGTCATGAAGATCAGGAAGGAATCCCCCCTTGTCTGCCAAGAATATAGCATTGCATGACTGACAGAGGACAGTATTGAGAAGGGCAAGGGTTCCTTTCCAATATAAGCTCTGCCAAAGGCAAAACAAGCTATTGAGCAGGCATCAGCCTTCTCTTGCACAATGATTCTACATCTTGGTAATTGACAAGCCAAGAAACCATTCAAGGTAAAGAGCTTCAGTTCAGCAATGCTCAGAATGAACTTTTCTGTTTCTTTTGAAAGAGCAGGAAAATTAATCTACCTTATTTACAATTTCTTGATGGCTCAGATCCTTTGGGTCCTCTGGGATTGTCACAAGGAACTTAGAGATATCCACAACCTCAAAATGAGTTGGAAGTCGTCCAATGGATGGTACAAACGTGAAGGTCAATGGTTTGGTTCCAGATTCTTGAGAAGTGACCTACAAAACACATAATTAGTTCAACTTTCCTTTGTCCAAATAAAGATGATATTTCTCAGAGCTGAAATAACACAAAATAATTTATCTAGGTAACTTGCAAGCTTTTCATTATCTATACTGGTCCTTGGTTTGGGTTGGCTTTTTTAATCAGGTCATTCTGTACTAAGGTCTTCTCTAAGAGACAAAATACTGCCTTGACTATACCTATCAACATCCTATATATTCTAGTGGTGTGGCACAGCAGACAGGAGAACATTTAATAGTTTGTTATTCTTTCAATTTTCCATAACAGGATCAGAAAACAATATTCAGTTCATTTTAAGGCTGTTTTTATCTTTGTTTAACTCCACTTTCGTAGAACAACAATTTAATTATACCAGTGTATCTGGGCATATTATAGCCCCTAGAGTATTTGCTTAACAACTCAAACCAAATTGGAAAAACCTTTACTCTGCAAAAAGAAGCAAAACATGTACACATTTTCTAATGCAAATGCAGCTAGTTCTGAACAATATCTGGGGTGAATTCTGATTCCAGTGTCTTCTCCCATTTTCTTTGGGCCATTCTGCCACATACACCCACTAATTGTGTTTCATTTCTCTCTCCCCATGTTGCATTCCTTGCTAGGACTATGCATGTAGGGCTTGAATGCACCAAAGAGAAGAGAAACGTGTTCAAATGCCCCAAACTAATGAACCTGACATGCTGATTTCCCCACTGCTTGTGGGTATAAAAAGTCTTTCTTTCTGATTTAAAACTATGGAGTGTATTCATTTTCCTTTGTTTTATCATCTGATTTAAAGCCTATGGGAATTAATTCTGTTTTCAATGAAATCTAATGTGCAGAGGTTTGAACAGTATTGAATCATACAGGAAAACAGGATTATTGCTTTGGCTCTCTTTTTTTTTTTTTGAAAACAGGATTATTGCTTTGGCTCTCTATTTTTTTTTTTTTTGCTTGCTTGTTTAAAGTGAAACAAATTGGAGAGCTATGGCTCTCATTATGCTTCTTTGTAATTTGCATCTGTAAGTAAACAGCAATTACAGAACAGAGTGGAATTATGGTTTACATGACTTGATCTTCTCGTGGCTGGAACATTAAAAATTATAGACACAGGTTTCCAGCTCTGAAAAACTCAAAGCAAATATTAGGTACTTCCACTGGCAGCTGCCTCCTGGAAGACTTGGGTGAAAGAGAGGCAGGTTATTTGTACAAATGCTGTTAACTGCTCTTTCCTCTGCTGTTTGGGAGAACTCTGCTCTCCCAGGCACATCCAAGTGTGCAGGTACAAGGTGGTTTCCTACTTTTCCTCCCCCTCCACTTCACACATGTTACCAGGAATTGCAGTATATGCTGCATGGCCTGAATCAACATGCAAAGAGTGGCTGCTAAATGCTTCACCATGCCAGGAGCTCGGGATGTTATTTCATGTGAAGGAAACACATAGCTCTGTCCTTGTCTCAACTGCCAAGGTACCCAAATCTGAGCAGTGTTGTCATAAAACAGCAACACAAGTTTTCAACATTATTAAAAGCACAGGAAACATTTATTTTCCCCCTCTACCTCACCCTCTCATCATTGCTTTGACACTTGACAGCTGCTGTTCTGTATCAGTGGGTAGCCTTGTGTCAGGGCACAAAATATTCCTTGGACAAGAAAAAGGGAGAGAGAGGGACTAAGGGTACAGATAACAACACAAACAGATTTATAGAAAGTTCCAGTCCAAAGTGGTAGCACTGCTAAACTCATGCTATTTTATCTGCAGATTTGTAATGAGGAAATGCAAACCAAAAGTCAAGCTTGAGGCTCCAGGCTGCTGCATAGTAATGGAGAGATCTTGCTAGCACCTAATTCTGTACTGTCTTCCCCTACACTTCCAATTTTGATCCTTTGGTGGAAAAATTGAAGAACACATGAAAAAACCCCTTGCTGTATTGAGCGTAAAGACATTGTGGAAATAATCACCAAAATTGCCTGCTAAAACTAAGATTAGAAAACACACAAAGATGGGTAAGAGTGAATATTTTTTCAGGTGGAATATTTCATTAAACCATGGCATTAGTTATATTTCCCCAGTGCATATTCTTTTCCTAGAGTTCTGAAAACATAACAAGCAAATAGAAATGCTGCATTTCAGAAGGTTCTGAGTTGTCAGATACTGCATGAGGCAGCAACAGGAACTCATTCCTCTTAGTTTCACTCACAGCAAGTGACAAACAGGAACTTCCAGCAGGTAAAACTGGTTATGCAATCTAAGCTGCATCACAGAAACCTAGACAACAAGCAAATATCACAAGACTAGCCAAAAAACACAAACATTTCCACTGAGGAAAACAGAAAAGAAACATCCCTTGTTTAAAAACATCTTTTAAGTGGTTATTTTCATTGTATAGATTTTAAAAAAAAAAACAAGTAAAAATACTTTGACATTTTAAAATTTAGATTTTAATTGAACAATGTGAAGCAGAAGAAGCTGTTCCATGCTGCTTCTTTTTTTAAGGTAGAAAAAGAATTTTTGCACTTTTTTCATATATTCGTTTACTCTCTCTCTCTGGTTGATGTTTCTATCCTTGCAGAACTGAAAGAAATGAACTGGTTGGACTTCCAGCATATAATTACATCTATTAATAGCCACTCTGACAATAGAGAGACAACCTCA
>NW_008689811.1:61697-104660 GCF_000695815.1 Acanthisitta chloris | reverse complement strand
AGGGAAAGAAGGATCAATTGCTATGAGATTGATGATCATGGTCTGAAGCCCTTACATGATAGTGGTTGGATCAGATTCTTTCTTGTGGTATTTTCTGAGCCTGACTAATCATACTGTTCTTGCCCTCTAGTGTTTCCTTGCTTTTTTTCTTTCTGTTTCTCTGACATTTGTTACTTCCAACAAAACCCCAGCAATGTTGCTCCAACCCTGAACCTCTGGTGTTATCCATTGCCACCTAAGCCCATGGAAGACTTTCCTGGTCTCCCAGCAATCCAGCACACTGAAGGACTAAGTTCTGCCTCTTTTCTGAATGCACACAGTGGGTTAAGTCCCACAGCTATGCCAAGATCTGTGCCCTAAGGTCTGATGTTGGAGGATAAGTCAGCACAAGTGATACAGCTTGTCATGACACCCTGCACCATTGGTGTCAGCAGTGCTTTTCCAGTCCCACAGTAGAAGTCTAGCTGGGACATCTGGGCCAAAATATTCACATCTCATTTGCAGCTCATGTTAAAGGACCTCACATTAAGGAGTAAGTTATGAAGATTCTACTCCTCCCCACTCCTCTAATCTGGTAAAGTTGTAAAGAAACCTACTTGCAAGCAAGTGCATTAAGCGGTCTTTATGGGCTGAACCTACTTGCAAGCAAGTGCATTAAGCAGTGTTTATGGGCTATGACACAGAATGCAGTAAAAACCATGGCTGGGCCCCTGCAGGACAGCTCTTTGTTGGGAGGGACACCACAGAAATACCATCTTCTGTGTCTATACACCATACCTTAATAGGGTAAGGTCACAGTAAAAGTGTAATTAATGTCATGTAATATAAAGATTTACCATTTTCTCTGACTTCCCTCCCAGGCATCTTACTTGCATCATTCAGTAATCTAAATTAAAATTACTCTGCCCATTCTCCATTTTTTACCCATTTCCTGCCTGTATGTATGCTCCCAAAGTTATTTGTTATGAGATGCCACTTTACCAGAGGGGGATTAGGAAGACATTATGCAACAAGTTGAGCTGCTTTCTTTGCCTGTCAGGTGAGATAGGAAACAATACATAGCTTGCCTGGAGTTTTTCTTTCACTTTAGATCTTCGGCTGTGTGTTTTCACACCAGACTGCTATGTCTCCCACATTCCTTATCACTGTGAGAGTGTTGTAACTTGCTCTTGGAGATTACTGAGGAAACAAAAATCCATTTTTCCTTCATTTCTTCCACAAACAAGATTTCTACTTGAAGGAGCAATTTCAAGATGGTTATATGTGCATCTTTTAAAGGGTCTCTGATAGGGTCATATCTAATTCTTGTAGAAACCTTGGCACCAGGAGGTGTCTGTAACCAGGGAAAGGCAGAGAGAACTGCAGTGCCTAGGTCACCACTTGGCGCTTCCATCCCTCTTCTTTCCTCTGTCAGCTTGAGCACATGAGTGTATTATTTGTGCCCCATTAATGAATACTCTCTGCAAAGCTCACTGCAGTCAGCAAGAGACATTTCAATGGTCCTGCAGTGACCTAACTCAGCTAACTTAGCTGAGGAAGATAAGGGTCTGCTCTTCCCAGAAGGTTACAGGGGCCAGCCTTGCTTTTTGTCAAAGTTGGAAATGCTCCCTGTGATGTCCATGTGCTGAAATCCCAAACTCCTGTGGATCCCAGTCTGAGCCATGCAGATCTTTTCTTTTGGAGCCCTAACCCAGACAAAAGCCATCCACACTGTCATGCACAGAAATTGGTATGTACTTCCTTCTACTCTCAGTACCACTATCCTTGATATGATGTGGTTTGATATGAGACTTTGCTGTGGGTAGCTCTTTATAGCTGTTTCCCTCCATTTCCTCACTTTCCCTGACACTTACCAACCAGTAAAACTTTTCCAGACCAAAAATACACCTCGCCCTCTGATTATCCATACTGACTGGTGTGCGTTGGACACACTGCTGCAGCATCAATGGAGAGCAAGGAAAGGCTGTTTAGTACCATCAGTTTTGCACAAGAGACTCAAGCTCAGATGATGACTAATTAAAATGTAAAAAGGCTCTTTTTTTTATCCTTGTTTTCTCAGTCCTGGACAGTCAGGGTGCCCAGTTCTGTCACTTGCAGCAATTTTAGTTCTGATCCTTTGATTGCAGTCGTATGAACAGCAGTAGTCTGGGTGATTTAATGGAGTGTGTGATCCTCTTGTTATCATGTACTATAAAATCCAGAAGTGGCAGATCACCTGGGCACATGGCAGGGCCCAGAAATATTGCCTGGCAATGCTGTTGCTCTGTTACAGGCTATCAATTAATATGCAGTTTGATTTTTTCCATCTTACAGTATATTGCCTAACACTGACCTGGTGAGAGGCAGGGAGAGGCAGCTGCAAATGGCCATTTGCATCAAAAGCTCCCCAGTCACTCCCGATTAGAGCAGCCACATCTTTTTCCAGCTAATGAATTGCTCCCATCTGTGAAATTACAGCTACTCACTTTTGTTTTGTTTAAGTCAAAACTGCAGGGCTCATATGGCAGGCCTTCTGCTGCCTCCAGGTATCCAGCTCTCACACCGTGTTGCTGAGTCGAAGGCGCGAGCGATCGCTGTGGCTGTTGTTCTGTCATGGGCTGTTTGTCTGGGCTTTGACAAGGAGCACACACAGAGCAGCCCTGGCCTTGCATGAACCAGCCAGGCAGAGAGGGGAATGGCTTCAGGGACCTTCTGGAGACCTGGGGCTTGCTGGCCCATGATGAGTCAGTGGAGATGCTTTCTGCATAATGCTTTCCTGTGAGTCTGACCTATTGATTGTCAGGAGTCTCAATAAATTTAGATCATTAGTTTGTGTCTGCACTCCCTAAGCAAGGGTAGGACAATGATTAGCTGCAAAGATCAATAGGGAGGAGTCTTTTAATCGACCATGTAAAATGTGTCCTTCGTCACTGATGGTGTGTTAATTGGGATTTAATTCTTGAGGTGGCATTTACCTGTCCCTCCCAGTTTTGTCTCTCCTCTTGAAGCCCTCATTGAGAAATCCAGGGTAGCTTGAAAGTTAATAAGATGGGGGATCAAGGCTTTATGATTTTTGAAATGTAATTTCCACTGTATCCTGTCTGTCTCTGCCTTGAAATATCCATCTGTAACTTTTTAGAAAGTCTTCTTTCAGTGGCGTTCATCAACAGTATATTTAATATCCTGGAACACTGATGCATATCTCGACTGAGGGCTTGGTAGGAGAGGGGACTCAGTGCCTGACCAGCTGGCAGCCACTGGAGACACACAGGTCTCTGAGACACTGACAGATGTCCAAAGAGACAAAAACTGTTTGTCCCAGTAACTCAGGATATAGAGGACACGTGTCCTGCCTAGAGGCTTCCAGCCACCCCCACAGCTGATCTGCTGGGACTCGCCGATGCAGCTTTCCTTCACACGCTTAGCCTTCACCTGTGGCTCGGATTTTGGGAAAAGAAGGGGTAACAAAGTCTTAGCCTGCCCACGCTGCTTGGTCTTGGAGACATGTAGGGACAATCCTCCTTGATCAGAAGCACAGCCTAATGGAGTACTATCTTCCTTTACACCCATAAGGTGAAGTGCTTTCCTTAAAACACAGAGGTCTGAAAGGAAGAGAACTAATTTTCTTTTCATTAGGTATGTAAGAAGCATGGTTTACTGGTATTTATGTTGATTTATTTTTGTGAACAGGTCAATTTCTTTTTAGGTAATTTTTTTGGGTGGGATTTTCCCTCTCTCATTGCGAGAGGGAGAGACTCAGTTTCTCCAAGGGTTGCCTCCCTCTGCCCTCACCTTCTCTCTGGGATGGGCCCTGTGCCTGCAGCTCAGCTCTCACTGAGACCAGCTAGTGACAGAGTCAGGCTGTTGGGGAGACCTCACAGGTTCTCTTTCCAGAGCAGTGGCTTATCCCTGCAATCAAACATCTTTTCCATAATAAATCTTGTTGATTCTGTGCAATAGGAACAAAGCTAAATGTGAGAAGGGACGGATATGACGTGAACTTTACCCTAGGTCCTACAATGTTATAATAGCTAAGTTTTACTATTTTGGTCCCTCCAGTGAAGTCTGTCTCTGTGTCAGTCTGTCCTCACAGTTCCTCATCCCCATAGGGAAAATCAGTTAATTCTTTGGTTTTCTTTGGGACTTTCCAATTCCTGCATTGGCAAAACAAATCCTGTCACAGGCTGGAAAATGGAAGGAGCAGCATCCCAGCTAAAAGCTCTGGCATTTTGTCTTGTTATAAATTCTTTAATCTCTTTTAACAGATGACATCTCTAGGGCTATTGTATTAAAGTCCTGCTAGATTTCTGACAGGTCTTCTATTCAACTAAACCAATAGATATGTATATTTGCAGTATATATTTCAGTTATCCAGAATAACTGTACAGGGTACTTGTTACTCAGTACTCAGCTTATAATTAATACTGAAAATTATTGCAAGCTACGTGATTGTATGTACATATACAATTCTTGGATACAACATGCATGAAATTTCCTTGTTGCAATTTAACTGACTGATTAGTAAATATTCATACACAGATTCTGAATTCCTTCATGCTGCAAAGTATTTCAGGGAATGGGTGAGTAAAGCAAAGCAACAAAAGGAATATCTGTTGTCCCAAACACAGTTACATCTTCCAGGACTTCAAGGAGAGCCTGTGGTGGGAGCCAAATGCAGCTCTATGCCCCATCTCCATGGTTAAGCTATCTTTCTAGCACCATGTCTCTCTCCTTTCCTCTCTTCAGGCTGTAAAACAGCCTGTTGCAGTTTGCCAGTGTAGCAGACAATGGGAGGAGAGACTGTACCAGTAGCCCCATTAACAGTGCCATCTCTGTGCAAGGGACCAGAAGCTTAGGGTGAAACCTAAGTACCTTCTGATTTCTGGCACAGGGGAACTCTGCTTGGAGGCTTCTTGATGTTGCCATCATATCCACTCATTTGAAGGGAGACTGGCTGGTGAGTTCTTCAGACCTGTCTTTGCTGCACATATATAGCAAATTATCCACCACAGAGAAGTTTCCCTTCAATACCCTTTCTCTAAGGGAAGGGCTTGGGAGAAAGCAGTTGAGTTTTTTCTAATGCTTTCTTCTGTGATGGGATTAAGCAGGACCTGCTCCTTTAAAAAGTGTCCCCTTCCCCATCATCCTCCCTCCTTCCAATTACAGCACTAATTTCAGTAATGGAGCATTAATGGAGTAATGGACTGCTGAAGCTGGCCTGAAGGAACTGTAGTGCTCAGCACAAATTGAGTAAATAAACCATATATTAGATTTCTAAAATGCTTTCTTCTGTGATGGGATTAAGCAGGACCTGCTCCTTTAAAAAGTGTCCCCTTCCCCATCATCCTCCCTCCTTCCAATTACAGCACTAATTTCAGTAATGGAGCATTAATGGAGTAATGGACTGCTGAAGCTGGCCTGAAGGAACTGTAGTGCTCAGCACAAATTGAGTAAATAAACCATATATTAGATTTCTAAACAATACTTTTAGTCCCCAGGGTTTTTGTCAAGACTTACTTAAGTCAACCCAGCAAAACGTATGCAAAAGATCCACCCATTCATACCCTGGAAAATGGCACCAGTGGCCTGAAGCATCAGTGAATCTCTCACATAAATCTCTGCTATCCTGACAGAGAGAGCTTTGTGTTGTTTCCTTCTCCCAATTCCTTTTCTTTGATTTATTTACCAATAAGCAGCTTTGTGCCTGTTTCTGTCTTGCTAGAGAGCTGTCCCTGTATGTTGATAGAGAATGACTTGCAACTTAAAGGAGAGTTATCATGGAGCTGTATGAAGTGATGGATGAGAGTACTGCCCTAAACAGTTTTCAGTCTGGGAAAGTCTTGATTATTTTTGTCTTCCAAAAACACCGACCCTCTGTCAACATTTTTATTACTTTATTTTAAAAATAGGCTTTGCACTACCTCACCCAAATAAATAGGAATGAGTAATGAAGTACTGACTATCCAGATTTACTCCACTGGCATTGGCTGCAGTCGAGGTTTTCCTAGGCAGTGTGCAAGCAGGGTGAGAACCAAATGCAGAAGATAGGGACTTTGAAGCAAGACAAAGACACAGAGTAGCAAAATGACCTTTTCACGTCACTCTTCAGGTCAGTGGGAGAATCAGGGTAAAATCCAGGACTCAGTCCAATGCTGTGTTTTCAGCGATCTTTTTGCATCTTGAAGGCGCAATCATGAAAAGCCATAATTCCTACAGGGCAGCAACTTGTGGGTGTTCAACATCCCACAAGATGATTATTTACTTTCTATGAGCTTCAGTATGATCTGAGAGCAATCTTTTGAGCCTTTGTGGCAGAAATAAGCAGAGGGTTTTTTTCTGCCTTTTTTTCCTCTCAACCCTGAGGCAGTCAAGAGAGAGTGAAGAGGCTCTAGTTCTACTTTGTAAGTTTTATTCCACTTTGCCTTTTCTAGGAGTAAAATAAACAATGGCAGCTTAAGCTCAAATTGAAAGAAAGATTACTTTAGTCCTGTAATCAGACTGGAGATGGGGTCTGAACTGTAGCATTTTATCAGGGGGAGTTTTATGCAGACGTCATTAATCTGCTTCGGATGTCTGACACTTAGAACTTGGGTATGTTAAAATCACTCACTCACTTAACCTCCGGATATAACACGTGAAATAATCAAAATGTACTGATGTATACCAGACCAAGATGATATAGTGTGTCTCAGGGTATAACAGTGTCGCTTGTATTCTTTATTTTTTATTGGGGTAATTTTAAACGATAAGTATAAGAAAAAGCATACATAATATGCTGGTTATAATAACCTAGCAAACTTAGCCATAAAATCGTGAAAATCTGCTTTTACAGCTGACCATGATAGGTGATTTGGATATGCTCTAGGTATATAAAGGAACTGCAACACGTTTTTTGTCTGTGTGGGAGGATTAACATATTACTCTATGAGTAATTTCTTAGGCACAAAAACAAGTAGTTCTCCAGGAGTGATGAGTTTATCACTGAACACACAGGAATATGGATTGAAGGGTTCTGAAGATGTCTGTTCACCATTTGAAACAGTATGCAAGTCTCATGTTTTAAGAAATGGACTTTATGTTTCCATTGAACTTGTGAGATTCCTGTTTTCACAGCATTAACACTCTTGAATGTGATCAGACTGCTGAGCTCCTCCCTCAGTACCATCCTCTTCCAAGAGACCCAACTCGAGCTTATCCAGCCTGACAAAATAAAACATCTGCAAACTTCAGATCCTCCTTTTACAAGGCCTGCATTTCTCTCCTTCCATGGCCTTCCTTCCTGGAGAATGCTGGTGGTGCACAGACCTTCATCCCTCCTTGATACATTTGTTACTCCTCTCCCTCAATTCCTTCCATCCCTTTTCCTTGCTACTCCAATGTTTTAGAAGTCTATTTCCCTTTCTTAACTCTCACATAACTGAGTTCAGCTACTTCTTTGCTGCTCTCCATCATATCCCATCGCTTTCTTCCCTAACCTGAAAGCCTTACCATTATCAGTCCCTGCCCTAGATGCCACTTAATCCTGCCTTGATTTTCTTCATTTCAACTCTGACCTCACTTAAAACACTGTTTGCAAACACTGTATGGAGTTTTTCCTGAACCAAAATTTCAAGCTTCTTCTTCAAGTGTTGCAGGACTTTGCACTCTACATGCAGAGGTATAACATATACAACATACACCTCTGCTAATGTTCTCAGGAGGAACAAGGGCTGTCTTGATGGGAATTTTCAGCAAACACCATGTGCTTAGCCTCAGACAGCTGCCATGGAAACTTCATCCTGAAGTGTGGCAAAGCAGATGAAAATAAAATTTTGTGATCAAAAAAGTCAGGGAGCTTAAATAGCAGACTGTTGCTTGGTGGTTAGTTCTTTGGCAATTGGAAAGCACAGGGCTGCCAACTCTTCAGCCTCGTGCACAGAAATCAGAGTATGTGAGAATAACAACCTGATTAAATGAATATGAATGAACTTTCTCAACTAAAGGGATTCCAGAAAAACTATCCTACTTACACCTATAAATTCTGAGCTATTAAATTACCCCTCTGTTTTCAAAGCCTTTGTGGTGTGTCCATACACACTGGTGAGATGACAAAATGATGACTGGAGGTCCCACATTTCCCACTCTGTTTCCTATGCTCAGGAAGGGAAGGCAACAGGGTTGTTAAGAAGAGTCAGTGTAGAGGATGCTTTTCTGACATGACACATTTTGTTTAGTGGACCTGATCTAGAGCTATCTGACGTAACTGGGGACTGAGAAAAGACAGCCTTCTGTCCCTTCCCTGTCAAGCAGTGTTTGCATTCAGATGGTGATTTGGAATGTCATTCTGTTATTTTTTTCATTTTGCTTTGTGATATGGGACATTTAGCAATTGCCAGGATAAATACAGTTGTATCTTAAGGGTGGCTGGTGGGGTTGAGGGTTTTTTCAGTTTTGATTTAGGTTTTTTTCCTGAGAATTCCTAGGTATTTTGTGAAACTCCCTAGGTGCTGTGGCAGTCTCTCCTCTTCACCACTCTATTGCTTAATATTCTTACAGACTTGATAATTCCTTTTAGCCTATCTAAATTCTGTTTCATAGAATCTTTGTTTTCCTATTCAAAGCCATGTTGTCATCTCATCTGCACTGAAAAATTCCTGTTGTCCAACAAAAAAAGTAACTGCATATGAAAGATTTTTTTCTTCCTTCTGCCCAGAGTTTCTCTCTAGTGGAGGATATGGAAGACATCTGAAAGATTTTTATGCATGGTGAGTTCTTTTTTTATTGTGCTGTAACATGTCTGGGAGAGGAGACCAGGAGTAAGATACCTAATATGCCTAATCTGGTGCAAACACATTCTTACATTAAGGGAATAATCTTTCAGAGACCTCATGGGAGCTGTTTAACTCGATCTCTTGGGTGGTTTGTATTATTCCAGAGAGCAAGTTTGGATGGAAGAAAAGATGTTGTTGATAGATATGTGTGTGTATTCATTTTCACTGTTCTACCCCCAAAACCAAAAATTTGGTCAGAAAAAGATATTCCCCAGAAGAAACCCATTAGAATGCAAGAAACCTCCTACAAAATTTTGCAGTAAAACTTTTACAGCTTTGTAGCAAACCTAACTTTACCAGTGTGACTCGGACAGCCCCTGTAGTTCTCTGTTTCTGAGCCTTATTCTGGCCTTAGATTTGAGCTGGGTTTTTTTTTTTTTCAGTAGTTCTAGCAGCATTTTGGGATATGCAGGATATTTTTTTCTCCAAGACTACATGGCCCATATGAAAGGAAAAGGAATCAAAGAGAGGGCATGGTTCCTAATCTGGGCCACTATCTTCTCTGCCACCCTGGTCTGAGTGGTGGCCTCTATCAGGGGAACACCTCCCAATGAGACATCCAGCATTAGAGCTGGCTGCCAACCTGAGAAAAACCATGGTGCTGGCCAGCTCTGCCTGCTGCTACCCCTGTTTCTCTGGTCCCTGCCATCCAGGCTGTTAAGACCAGGAAAAACCATTGGGTAGGTGACAAGAGCCAAAGAATTTGCTGAATGTGTTGGGCTTGATAGCAGTCACCCCTTGCCAATTGCATTCCTCTGCTGCAGGACAGATGCACAGAATACATCCCAGACCTTCCTCCCAGTGGGAGATAAGCTCTGGAGCCCTTCACAGAGTAGGGATGCCTGTGACTTTTTCCCCATATGGTGTTAAATTGGCTCTTCTGCCCTAATGACTACGGGCAGCTGGTAGAATTTTATAATTATTATTATTGAAGACACTTTGATAAGTTTGCATTTATTCTTGGTTACCCTGCAGATAGAAGAGACCTGTGGGGTCGTAATTCCTGGGTCTGACTCCACCACTGAGGTATGGAACAGAAAATTGAGTTGTGGCAAAGAGAAAGGAGGGCATTAAAGCACACAATCCCACAAAATGTGCAGTGCAGCTCTCCCTCACCCCAGACAGTTGCATGGCACTGGGCCATGGTAGGTGCAAGCCTAGGAGGGGAAAGACGATGCTGAAGAATGTGCTGTTAGAATTTCCTCAGGTTTTCCCTCCTTGGCTGAATTCTGTGAGGACCGCAGACTTGGCAGGCATAATGGAAAGCTGTCTTCCCCTGCAGGTCTCCAGGGACCTTCCCTGGCACTTTGCCTAGCTCTGGGCACCAGGCACTGTGGTAGGGAGATGAGCTCTCCCAAAGAAACTTTGGATGTATCTGTGCAGCCCCATGGAGTGCAATCCCAAGGTCCCCAAGTGACCCGCACCACACTGGAAAAGGAGATGAAGATAATTAATCCTCCTCTTACAAGCACTAGTTAGTTAGATGGGGCATTGCACCTGCAAGAATATCATTGCTTCCAGGACTGGAATGAGAGCCCCTGTACTATGTGGAGCCTTCAAACAAGTAGGACACCTCTGCCTTGTGCTGCAGAGACTCTCCAACTATGCATGAATTGGGCAGCCTTGAGCCCCAAAATAAAGGCACAGCAAGAGCTTGCCATCCTAACAATTGTGTTTCTGGACTTACTATTCTGGAGTTTCACAGAGATTTTGCGCAGTTTTTAATTTTTGTGAAAATATTCCTAAATATCTGCATGGGATAACTTTCCAAAATACAACCAGTTAGAAGAAACTTGAAAATACCTCTCAGCTGCTGTTGTGCTTCCTTATGCAAGACTCATTTAAGCCCAAATACCAAAGGAGAAGTGGTACATGGAGTCTCATGGGGCACACTGTATGGTGTGTGTGTGGCTACTTCTGCCTCCAAAATAATTTTCAAAATCATTGGACAGCAGGAAATAAACAGTTCATGGATGTTTAATCCTCACAGGTTTCATGGCAGTAAATATCTGACTAGAGGATAGAAAACCTATTCATGCTCCAGCTGAGTAAAATGGTGAAGTCAACCCTTCAAAACCACCAGACATTTCAAAAGTGCACACATCCCTGACATTAAGAACCATTTCAGTCAAAACTTTGAGTGTATTAAACACCAAAAAAACACAACTGCAAGATGCAAACTATAGAAAATCCATTCTCTTTGGTCCCAGTGTTTGCAGAGCTGTAATGTCCTAAGAAACTGGCTCCCAGAAACCCCTGTACACTTTGATCCCTCAGTCATGCCTATACATTTCCATCCCTACTTTGGAGTCGGTAATGAGTGAAGCTGTGGCCATGCATTGAAAAATGACAAGAAGTTCCCTCTTCCATTGCATTGCCTTTTCTTGTGCCTCCTGGGTGAAATGTAAGCCACCGATTAATTGTCCTATTCAGTCACAGTGCTTGTTTGCCTGAAATCCCTTCTGAAAATGATTCTTTTGATTCAAGGCTGTTATTGAGTTACTTCTGTGATATATAAAGTATTTTCTACCCATCCACTCAGGCAATGGGGAGAAATTAAGTCGGTAGAAGCTGTTCACTGTCAATTTTATTTTCTGTGGCTTGGGATAGGAGAAGGAGCCAATAATGCCAGAGATCTTAGAGGTAATACTATGGAGAGACAGTGTAAATTGTCACTTTTCCTTACCTTTTTCACATTCTTTCCCCATTTCTTCTCCAGTTGCACTATCCAGCACATGTAGTCTATGTCAGGGACTGGGAGAAATGCCTTAGGTCTCCTTCTCCAATCAATATTACATCTACCTCTGGCCCTGCTTATGAAAGTCCTTTGGGGTTCAAATTTTTATTTCACCCTGTGCATCTGTTGTGCTCTAATTTTACAGGGTGCTGTTAAACTGCTAACACTTCCATGCACTGCCACAGAAGCAGGAAGACCTCGCATCTCCCAAAATAGTAGCGTATCCCCACCACACAGCTGACCAGAAGAGCCAGGTGGGTTGGGTGCTTTCAAATTTCATTTGCCAAGATTTTTCTTTCCCCATTGAGGGAAAGCCTAGAACTGATTTTTGAAGGAATTATGCTGTTTTATGAAGTTGCCTTTTGTGGATATCTCTGAACCATCATGGTGGACATAAGCGTTTTCTTGATTTATCACCCTTCCGCATTGCACAAGTAAAAACGTCTGTGATTTTTTAAAAAATACATATATATATATATATGTATCTTTTTATAGAGGTCCATGTGTTGGTCACATGTTGAATATAATTTAGATGTTTGGATCCTTGCAGTCTGGAATAAAAGGCCAACATTTAGCTGGAAAAATCAGGCACTTGGGTAGCAGAAGTGGAAAGGCTAGTAGGGAGGGGAGAGGAGGTAACTGAAGCAGAGGGAGCCCTTACAGAGTGGTCCTCAAACTGCGACGTGTATTTGTCTTTGATGCTGGCAGAGTTGTACAAGCTCTACAGGAAGCTCTGCACTGCTGGAGGGCTGCTTTCAGCTGAGACGCTGGACCCAGGTCCTATTTTTCCTGGCTCTGGTGACCATCCAGGAGGAAGTGAGAGATCCTATGACACTTTTTGGAAAAAAAGGACATGATCCCAGTGCTGTGGATAAAGTTTCCTGTCTGGCAATAAAATGTGTTCAGCTCTGTGGATGGTATTAACAGGTGCCAACATCAGGCTCTACAGGCTGTTTGTTCAAGCTGCATAGTCTTTAGCTGGTCTAAGTCAGGAGAGCTGCTTAGATAGTGGAACTGCAGGAATCTTTCCCTCTTCCTTTGTTTGGGAACTATTTCTTTCCTCTTTGGTTCTCAAATAAGTTTGGCTGAGTGTAGAAAATTAACAATATCATCCAAACCTGCCTTTTAAGAGCGATGATATGAATCTAATTTGGTACAAAAAAAGGTTACATGCAAGCAATTGAGCATAGATTGTCTAGTGACTTACATTATTAGGAAGGCAATGTAGAATACAAAGATAAGAAATCTTCTGGTGCACCAACAGTAAAAGTCCTGTGAACTGACAGAAATAAATACCTTGAGAATCCAGTTAGCCATGGCTATCCTTGAATAAAGGATAAAGGGTGTCTGTGGTCATGACAAAGGGGGGGTCTGTATCTGTGCAAGTTAATTTGTTGACTATCATTTAAAGCATTTAAATATCTCAAGTGAAGGTCAGCCCATTGTTGTGTTTTTCCTTTTTGCAATCAGCTATGGACGATTTGTATGGAGCACAAAATGTGAATAGCATCTCCTGAAATTAATACTGAGGTAGGTGGAAAGGAAGAACAAGAGAAACAAGCAGAAACTTATTTAACAGGCTGGTTGCTGAATGGTAGCAACGTGGCTTGACTCAAAGCATTACTACTTTTAGCATATGATTTATTGCTAATGCCACTTCCCATGACTGGCCTTCAGCCTTTGATGTCAGTCAGCTCTGAATTAATTATTTCATAATGCAAAGTGAAAGTGCAGTTGGTTTGGTTTATTCCCTGAAGTTGTTGTGTTAACTTGTCAGTGTTTGCTCACTCCCTTTCCCTCCCTGCAAAGCACCTTCTCGTTTGTAAATTCAAAAAGCTGGTGGGGGTGTATGCACCCGTTGTGTTGCCTTATAATAAATGGAGCCTTTTAGCCAGGATAAGCAAGACCGATGTAGGAATGTAGGAGATCATATCTTGGGGGGAAAATCAATATTAAGATGTACAATTGCTCCCATGGTATTGAAAGAATTAGTTGATCTACATGCCAAATGACAGCCCCCTTGATAACAGGGATTATGTGTCCTGTCTTTCCAGGCTGTGCTCTGTTGAGGCTGCTCTCTGCGTCCCTCAGGCAGAGATAATCTAATTAGTACAACAAAGACCAGGTCGATTTGAAAAAATAAAGAGAGGTGGGGGTGTGGGGGAGTTGGAGAGAGGGGCTGCAGGGAGGTGGATGTCAGCAAGAAGCAGTCTCTGGAAAAAGTTGCAGAGGAGGAGTGGAAAACTGGGAATAACAAGTTAACCATCAGTTTGGCTCCACAGACACTGGAAATTCAGACCCACTGGACTATTACCAGACTAACCTCAAATTAGCAAGTGCTTAGAGCCTTCACAAGCACTCATTCAATCATGTCCTCGGAAAGGAGGAAACTGAGGAAATGAGGTGGTGTTGGGCCGAGTGGAAAGGAGGTGGCTTGGACCCAGAGCTGCTTGCCCACTGCAAAATCGTGGGCATCTGCTGCAAAAGTGGCTTGTGAAAAATGCTTTACCACAAAAAAACCCCAACAACTTGGGAACAAATAAAACAATTTAACACTTTTTCCCCTTACTAAATCATGCATATATGAAAGTGACATTTTTTCTTCTTGGCTGAGGCTTGGGCGATGAAGCTATACTGCCCATGCTAAGCACAAGGTAAATCATTTTCCTGAGGACAAGGTGAGGTTTCCAGAGGCTTCTCTGGGTGGGAACCTGGTCTCTCTATCAGTGACAGTCACACTAAGACAGATGCCCCTCACTGACAGATGTCCACAGATGAGTGATTCTGTGACATTGCAAGCATTGGAGTTGTTTTAAACTTAATAACTAAGTGTCAGCAGTCTGCTCTGAACACAGGGTCTAGCAGGTTTAGTAGGCATAAGAGCTGGCTTTTCCCTCCTGGGTGCAACCATGATACTGGCTTTTGCAGGCACTGTATCTGTTCTGTCAGTGCATCCTATCAGTCCCATTAGCATAAAGTCCTCCTGTTAGCTGTGATTGCTTTCAGTGAGACCCAGATGGATGGATGTGCGGGTGGGCACATTCTCAGTGGGTGTAAACCGACCTGGATTCAGAATAAATTCCCTCCTAAGTGCTGATGACATAGAAGAGGATTACTCAGGCCTAACACTGTGTTTGTAACCTGACATATTTTTTGTGATTTTCTGGCAACAGGTGTTAGTATCTGGATATTTTAATTCTTGGTTCTGCTTTTAGACAGAGAGAGGCTTGATCTCTGCATACAATTCATGCAAGAAATTCACCACAGGCCTGGACTTTTGCAGTTCATTCTCAACCTTGTCTTAAGTGTGAATCCTGAATTTATTCTGTCCTTTATGATTGTGTTCCTGAAGTTTAATTCAACCTAAATTCACTACCAACACACCTGACGTGCTTTGGTGGCTGGATCTAGCATTTTGATGCAGTTCTTCTTCCAAAGTAAATATTGCAATTGCTCAGCCATGCAAATGGGTGCAGGCATATTTTAGGCCATATAATCTGTTTTGCTTAGGGGACTGGATGGCTGGAGGAAAGCTCGCTCACATCTGGAAGTTGCTTTTTTTCCTAAGGATCCTGAGCACAAGGAGTTCAAGCATTCTTGCACAGCTCCCCACTGACCCTCGAGTTCATGTCATCAGACCCAATCTTGTTGTCTTGGCAAGTATTCACACAAATAAGAACACTTTAACAATGGGATCTTTCTTTTCATAGCTTCCCTCTCCCTATCCTCTTGTCCCTTGCTGCCTCCCTCTCCTACACTGGAGATAGAAAATTTGGAGACAGCAAGGATGAGATCATCGCCTTACAAGGAGTGACAAGAAAACTGGATGCACAATTTGGGGCTCTGCATAGTCTTTTCCCAGGGAGCAGATCTGATATTATTTCCCTATCCACAACTGCACAGAGACATCAGCACTTTGGAGACGGTGCTTGCCAGCTGCTTGGGTAAGAAGACTGTAGATAAGGCCCAGAGATGAGGAGCCACCAAAACATGAATATCTAGCACAGACTTTGCATTCCTGACTTTGCCGTATTTACTTACTTAAATCACATGAGCATAAAGTTAGCAAAGCATAGAGTTGGCACCCATTCTGGGGAGAGGAGCAGTCTGAGTTACATTGAGGATGCTGTATAGGTCCACATCAAACTCTGCTTCAGTAGTGAGTAAGGATATGTCAATTTATAAACAGCTTTTAGATTTGCACAATTCTTCAGTAACAAGTGAAAACAAGTCACACCACAGCACTGGAACTGGGGACACCAGATTCCTATGGATTCCTGAACCAGTGCTGATTCAAAGCCCTAACTTCAGGTTACACCCCACATACATTTGCTAGGGTGTTCCCCTTCCCAACACAGCACTTTTGTGTTCACCTGGACCATTGGGTAAAAGTCCACATCACCACACCTGAGCTCTTGCCAGCTGGCAGGCTGACCTGTCTGTGCGCCCACGGATGGCAGGGCAGACCCAAACCAGCCAGGTGTCTCTTGGATTCATGCTGTAGCTCATCATTCAGCAGAGGTGCTGAGTATTGCCCCCCTCCTCCCTCCAGTCAGTTTTCACCAGAGCTGCAGGAATTTCCTGCACTGACCGTCTGGACTCAGACATGTTTTTGCAAGTGTGTGCTCTTTGTTTTCACTGAAATAGAATAAAAACAAACCAGAAAAAGGAAATTCAATAAAAATTACATTTGATAGACCCAGAAAAAAAATCAATTTTTTAAACGAAAGACTACCTTTGAAAGCCCAGATGCAGACATTCCTTCCTATCCCTCTCCCAGAAAGTTAAAATTGTAATCATCCAGGACTCAGTTCCTCATATCTGTGTGGTTTCTTTCCCTTTATTAAAATCAACAACAAGGAGTCTGTCAGGGATTTTCTCCAGCATCCTGCCAATGTACAATTACTTATTCACAGTATGCTATTCTAGTACTGTTTTACGTTATGGTTTCTAAGGTGTTGGAAAGTGTTGGAACCACTATTTATTTGATATTTTGCCTGTCATGCGCACTACCTGTCCAGCTGTAAATTCAGTGTACCATTGCTAATAACAAGAAATCATACCTTGCTGTGGGGTGCTATAGCATTTATATCTGTTGGAGAGGCACTGCCTTTTGCACAATCATCAGAGCAAAATGTGGGCTGCTGCACATCCTAGTAAGCACCTGTGTCAACTGAGGGCAAAACATTTCATTTTACCCATTTCTCTGTCTGTAAAACCTTGCACTTTGATGTGTGATGCTTTTTTTCTGAAGAACTTTGCATCAAGTAACATACTGTACAACTGCTTCTCCCCATGTTCCAAGTTTAGTTCCTTGATCTGGCGAACAGTGTAACTCTTGATACAAGCTGTAGTAAATTACCATGTTATTTAACAATTACTTACAGTGTATTCCCTGATCATTGGTGCCTTGGGATATTGTACCTAATTGCAGGTTTAACAAAAATGTATTGTGGTCATTATGCCATTTGGCTATGAGAGTATAAAGAGCAAAATAGAGCAAATTAGATAAAGCTGAGTGAGACGTAGCTGTCTGCATGGGAATGTTAGGAACGGTGTCTCTCACCCTTGCAGGCCACAAAGATAATTTCCTGACTACTAAGTAGTAGTTGGTTTGTAAAAAAAAAATCTATTAGGCAGCGTCTCCACACTCAGGGGAAATGTCTATCAGCAAAACCGATTAGAGATAAGGGTAAACAGATGTCAAAACAGAAGACCACCAAAGAACTGAGGTCCTAAAGTGAGCGGGGAGAGATCCAGCAAGTATTAAATGTAGGGTGGATTTCTGTGCCATGAGTGGTGGGCAATCCTGCCCTGCTTTCAGCTCCAAGGAGAGTTTTGCTGCAAAAAAGATTGGACTCTGTGTCTTGTATGGGAGAAGTCTGTTGTCTGCAAATAATTTTCTGGGTGAATTTGTATATGTGTGTGTGGTTTTGTGGGGTTTTGTTTGGGTTCTTTTGGGTTAGGTTGGGTTTTCTTCATTTGTGGGGTTTGGTTTTGTTTTCACAAACTGCTTTTTTAACATTATGATTCAGTGAAAATTAGAAGTGTTAGGGAAAACAGAGAACAGTGAGAGGATGCTCTGCAGAATTGCTTGCTTATCCTGTAACTACAGAGGAGTCGAATTGAAATGCTCTCTGTCTATAGAAATTGCTTCTCCATAATGCTCAGTTTTTTCAAAGGCTTCACCTGAATTGTGTCTCCAGTTATGGGGCTACACAAGGTTTAAAAAAGGGCCATTAAAGAGGTTTTGATGAAACTTCCATTGTAGAAGCAGATGTGAGAATTTAATTTGTCACTGAAACAAAGATGTAAGAAAATATATGCTTTATCAACCTTTTAGGAGGGAATTCATGAGAACAGATCATTTTATATGTCAAATTATTTCTACGGGTTGACATGACATTTGTAATAGTATTTCACACTCACCCTGCTCATCCCTAACTTCATATCAGGGTGTGTAAAATGCCAAGATCTGCACTCGCCTCTCTTTCCTTGTCTTCTGCCAGCTAGCGAGGACACACAGCTCTACCCTGCCTGCCACTCTTTTTTTTTTTTTCAGAGAGATGCCCACATGCATTGAAAAGGGGCTTCAGGCAATTTTTGCCAGCTAACTGAAAAGCCATTTCAGCATTGCCATGCTAGGCCTGTGTGAGAGTTTTTCATAGAATTGCAGCAAGGTTTGGGTTGGAGCAGACCTTGAAGATCACTTAAATCCAACCCCCCAACACCTTCCACTTGTTGAGATTGCTCAAAGCCCCGTCCAGCTTGGTCTTTTACCACTCAGTTTGCTTCGCCACCAAAGAGATGAGACTTTAACGTCAGTATTCCCATTTCTAAAGGGGTCAGGGTTGCTTCTCTCAGCAAGGCTCCCAGCAAGACAGCCCCCCAGCAAAAAGACAGCATTGCTTAGGGCTGGGTCCAGCTTCTTTTCTACAGATTTGAACGCACAGAGCTTTTTCATTCCTGTTATTAGAGCTGCTCATTTTCTGTTTGAGTTTCCTGGCTCTCTACAGCATATTGTACCTGGCATTTCCTGTCTCTCCAGTGCATGGGCCAGACAGGCAGGGTCAGGGCTGGAAGAGAGTCTGTCACATGCTGGGCTGTCTTTGATGCAGACACTGAACCAACTGCATACTCTTGCTGCGATGGGACAAATGCTGTGGACACACAGGACCTGCTGGGATGCAAGCAGAGAGAAGGATGCGTTCAGAGAAAACTGGAGGCAGGGGAGCCCTAGATTAAAAAGGTGCTATGTGATAAGTTTGTTGAGGGACTAATACTTCTTCAGGGAGATCTGTCCCCATAACATTTGCAAATGCCTTGTGGCTGCATTGTTAGAGAGGATGCTCTGCCCAGGCAGGATGGGTTTTGCAGAGTTGCCCTCCCTCCATTCCCCTTTGTGCCCAGCGCTGAAGCAGGACTTAGTTATCTAATTTGGGGGGATGTTGAAGGAACTGAGACTCCTTGTGTGGCACCCCAGTCCTGCTTCCTTCCCCTGGGGGCCTCTGCCTGTTTCCCTGCCACCCATTTGCTGCAGAGTGGACTGGTGTACACTGTGTCCTACACACTACCCACCTGTGCTTGCTATCCTGTTCCTCCCAAAGAGCACCAAGAAGATGTTGAGCAAACAGATCAAGCTGCACAGTGCTAGCAAGTCCCCACCAGTGGAGGTAACCATATATGAACAGGCTTTTCTCTTTAGCTTTGGCAAAAAAGTAGCTAGGAAAGGCCAGACAAATCCCAGGCAGATG
This sequence comes from Acanthisitta chloris, assembly GCF_000695815.1. Taxonomy (NCBI): domain Eukaryota; kingdom Metazoa; phylum Chordata; class Aves; order Passeriformes; family Acanthisittidae; genus Acanthisitta; species Acanthisitta chloris. Next base: position 85,380 of record NW_008689811.1, on the reverse strand, counting down.
GTCTGTGCACTTCGATAGCAGCTTCAAGCCTCTCACAGGAATATCTACCTTGTTTTGCTGAAAGAGAGGCTAAAGCAAACCTGAAGCACATTTTGTCTACTTCACCAGTGCTTGCACCAAGTTAAGACAGAGTGAATTACAGTGGCTGCCCTTCTCAGGTCAGCCCATACCTAACTTCTGCAGCAGCTGTGCCTGCACAGCACGTTTGATGTTCTCAGCTGTGTCAGGTCTTTTTTAAAAATGCTATCGTCAGCCCATACCTAACTTCTGCAGCAACTGTGCCTGCACAGCAGTTCTCAGCTGTCTCAGGTCTTTTTTTAAAATGCTAACACTGAGTGTGTTCACTTGAATTGCTGTCCAAGACCTGGACCTGGGTTTCAGCATGTCTGTACCAGCCAGACTCCTCCACTCTTCCCATCTCCATGTGTCTAACAAGCTATGATAACACATGGGAAGATATAGCCTGTCTCCACAAGACCTGGTAAGAAACCAGTTTTCAGAGCACAAGTTGTTACTATCCCTGTGTGTCTGATATAAAGGTGGGAAGAAGCTGTCCTGTCCCCAAGGCACAACCTTGAAACTTAGCAATTTCCAGTCCTTAGGAGGAAAAATGAGAATGACAACAAAAATAGTAAGAAAAAAAATGTGCAAGATATATTTTTTTATTATTTGTTGATGCTTTTTCTTTACAAAAATCCAGAGTTTCATCCTTGCTTCTGTTAGTGCTAAAAGAGAAACTGATGAAAGCCACAGTAGATTTGCTTCATTGGATAACATAATACATCACTCAAAAGGTAAGCTGCAAACAGTGCTCGTAATCTTATAACATTAACCTAACCTCTGCTACTCCTCCCCCAAGAATCCCAGCCACTTTGAAAAAAATCTATCTTCTTGTCAAATAAGTGATTTTGTTATTGATGTGATATATCCAGCAGTGAAATGGATTTCCCTTTTTACAAGGTATGACAATTTTTGCTATGAAATATTTCCATTACAGAAGGGTTTGATTGATTTGAGAAGTGTCCTAGGTAATAGCAGACTGATTAAGAATAAATTCACCTGAACGTTGATGTAGAGTGCTGTGTCTAAGTGGGTTAATGCCATTCCTAATAAGGATGTGTAATATTTGGAAAAAGTGCTGCTTGTAAAAAGACTACAATATTATATCATTTTTGTATCCCTCAATTTGGCAAATACTTGTGTTTCTCACTTTTTCTTCAGGGTGGAGTTGTCCATATGACCTGCAAAACTTTGGTCTTATTTAGTGACTCAAGTTGAAAACAAATAGTAGTGGCTTGTGCCAAATATTGATCTGATCCTGGAAAGGGCTTGCCAGCTCTGGACTGTTCTGAATGGAAGCTGTACATAGTTCAAACTGCCCTTTGATCAGGCTGCATCACTTCCTGTCTTATTTGTGAGTCAAAAAAGAGATCTGCCTTCCATGGGAAAGCTGTACTGTACTGCCCTGCTTGTCTTTCCTGTACTTTGTCCTTAACTCTTCCCTACGTGCCTGCTCCCTCAGTAGTTGCCAGATAACAAATGCCTTGCTTATTCTAACTTTTTGTATAAGCAGTGAAAAATGTGCATTTCTGAAGAGTGAGTTTCTCTGACACATGCTTTACAGGGTGCTTCAACCACTGTGACAAGCTGCAGGGTATCCTTTCTTCTGCACAATGTAGAAGACTCTGCTCAGTCTGCCCAGACAAGACTCTGCCCAGGCTTAGAAGACTCTGCTCAGTCTGCCCAGACCAGACTCTGCCCATGCAGAGTGCAAGCTTGGTGCACAGGGGCTGCTGGGCAAGTCACCACAAAGACACAGTCACAAAGACACTCAATGGAGTCTTGTTCATTTATAAATAGTGAGTGGGTTTTCGTCCATCTAGTGCTAGCACAACAAAACATCTCTTTTCCACCTTTCTGTCTGTGGGTTTGCCCAGAATGAGCAGCTATGGCTCCTCCATCACCTGAGCAGTTTCCGTAGTATTTTCAAATAGCCCATAGAGGCAAGTCCCATGCAGAGCTCTTGCAGATCTTCAGGTCCAGACTAAAATGTGGAATGGCAGTGGCATTTCTTGAGGTCTTGTGTACCTCTGGAATGCCCCATAGTGAACATCAGTTTTCCCCCATTATGCCAAGGGATACAGACTTACCATGAGCTGGATCGATGTCTGGTCCCCAAGCCACACTCCCCTTCCCTGTCTGCTTGGCTCCAAAGCCAGGAAGATCCCCAGAAAAACACCTCTTGGTGCCACTGAGCATACTCAGCACCACCTCTGTGTTTTGGAGGAACAGCCCTGTGTGCATGTAAGTCATGTGTGATGGGCATGTGCAGCCTCAGAGCTCTGCCTCAGGCTCCTTGTTGCCATCCATCCATCCACCCATGCTGTGACCACAGGCTGGGACCAGCACCAGGACAGGATCACTGTTCTTAATTACAGCTATTTTAGTGGAGACTACATCTTCCATGGGAGTAAATTGTCAGGATTTGGGAAATACCAGAGAGAATCAACTGGAAAAGCAAAAAAATCTTTTTGGTGGCATTCCTACACCATGATTTTAATGTTTAAGAAGTTTTTTCCTCTCACACAAAAAGACAGTTGATGCAGCAAAAGCAGAGCTTTAGCCCAAAATGGTCCGTTCTGGATCTGCAAAGTACTGTATTATTTTTAAGAGAAACTGGCTTACCTCCAAACTCATACGCCAGAGGCTGAATGAGCTAAATTTAAAGTATTTCAAATGGATATTTTACATTAACAGTAATCTCATTTATTTTAGTTTAGTGTTTTCACATACTTTTTCAAAGTTAAGCTAGACCCACTGTATAAGAATGAGTGTTTCATTAATTTTTATAAGAGTTATAGGAAGCATATGTTTTAAAGCTTCATTTTGTAGCATAGCAAAGTATATTGTAGACATATTTATTTACATAATGGCCACATTAGAAGAAATTTTCATATGGAAAAATGCAACAATACCAAGCAATGGTTACCACAAAGTTTAAAAAAAATAAATTAATGATATGGGGTGAAAAGAAAACAGAAAAAAATTAAAAATGAGGATGTGATTTTATTTTAAGTGCTCAAAGTGAGCACATTTCCACTCCTATCACAAAGCCAGTGGAAGCACAAGGTTCTACAGGAATCTTCCATGAGGAATCACAAAAAATATCAACTAAAAGAATTGAAATATTTCATTTGAAAAAACAGATCTTAATCTTAAAAAGGTGAGAAGAGTTGGTTTTAACTCTGCTGTTCTAGTTTTGTTTGCTGTTCTTTTGTGTTCAGTTTTGGTTCAGGTTACATTTTATTAAATGTATTATGCAGTGTGTATGTAATATATGTAAACAAATGCTTTACTATAATATAGCAATAAAAGAACAGAAACAGAAATGTTTTGACGATATCAAAACACGAGTTGACACAAAATAATCAGACCTCTTCTAATAAGAACATTTCTGAAATATCATAGGTGTTTGTTAAAAAAAATCCAACATTTTCCTGTAAGAAAAAAAGCCTCATCAGCAATTTATCAGATCAAAGTTACCAGAGAAATTATTGAAAATGATTACGGCTAATAAACTACATCAGCACATCATCCTACTAGAATCAATTCAACAGCTACTGTAACCTCCATTTGTCTAAGAAAAGTTTGGAGAAAGCCTCAAAATGTAATTTGTTTTTACAGGCTTTCAGAATTTAAAAACTGAAAGCCTGACCTTAACAGGAATTTGAATTGCCAGCTGAAATAATTTATCGAAGATGCACTAAAGAGGTTTTATGTATATAAAGGACATATGTTTTTTTCTCTGCTTTGACTGAAGAGCTGTTGTATTTGTAGGCTTGTGCACTTAAATTTTGTGTGTGGTTTCATAGTCTAAGGCTTTCAGCAAGCCAGCAGGTTTTTACATCAGGTATGTATTTTGAGGAAAGCACAAGTGTTTCACTTTTTTTCTCTGAACACTGGGAGAACATCACTAAGATTTTGCTTTCAAAAAAACTCTAGGATTGGACCTGTTGTATCCGAGACCTATTAAACCTACTACAGATCCATTAAACTGGATGCCCAAACCCAAATAAACTGTTGAGTATATCAGGAAAACAACAAAATCAACACTGCACCATTATTCCAGGGGTTTATTTCCTCATTGAGTAACAATGCTCTTGACTTCTCCCTGCAGAAAGTTGTGTAACATCCTGCTCCGTTAAGGCATGCATTCCTGGAAGAGTGGAGGTCCTGAGAATGTCAAAAGCTCTTGAAAACAGGTCCAGTTTCCACTTTGCCAGACGCTATGGCAAAGACTGCTCTGAGAGCTAATTTTGGATAATGAGCAATCAGCAGGGCCAGAACATCCTGTAAGTATCTACAGCTGAACACTCTTAAACAAGATTGGGATCACCCAAAGCTTTTCTGGTGGGTGTTAATATGGTGATTAAAGTTTACAAGAGGCCCATGGTTTTATTTTTGTCTTGTCACATGCAATTGCAGCTAGGCAGGAAATCTGTTTAAATGCATTGATGGTTTTGGTCACCTATGTACAGAATGCATGACGTGCTTGTGTAACAATATCTGCTATATAAATATAGTCATGGTTGTCGTATAAATTGTGTTGGGCAAAGGTGTGGCAGGATACTCAAAAATATTATTTGGGCAAATATATTTTCACTGGAATATCTGCTTTAGTCTGACTGAGTGCCTTGGATGCAAGTCTTCTGTTGTATGCAAAATAGATACGCTTACGGATGTTTGTAATGTGCAAACGTGTGCTCTGTCACTGTGAGATACACCTCCTCAGAGCTGGCAATGTCTGCTGACAGCATTGTATACTGTCAGATCCTGCATCTTTTTTTATGTACACTTTTCCCCACAAAGGCCAACATGAGACCTTGTATTTATGGGTTTTTTTCTGCAACTTTTTTTTTAGCGGACAGAGAGGAACTGCCAACTATTGGAGAGTGACCTATTCAACAAAATATGTAGGGTTGTTTTTTCCACTTTCTGCTTCTGTTCTTTCTCACCTTAGTATTTAAAAGACTGTCTTGAACAGATAGGATCCTAAGTGAGTCTTATCAAGGTCAGAGCTTGTTACTCTGGCACAGATTTGAATACAAAATTTTGTGGATATCTGATTCCCAAACATCTTTGGAAGCCATGTTTACCACCACTAGCTTGCCTGTAATTGTGGTCCAATTTCTGCTTTCTTTGTTTCATTTCCATTTTTAGAAGATGCATCCAATTTAGTTAATTTAATTTAAACTAAATTTAAAAGGGTTCTGTGAACAATTTTCTTTGTTTTGTTTTGTATTATGGTTTTTGATTATTCAGCAAAGAGTTGAGAACAACTTAAGTTTCATGAGGATGAATTTATATATTTTAATTTTTCTTTCTTAAAAGTGCTTGAAACTAAGTTACTTATTTGTGAAGAATTTTCAAAAGGTAGTTTTTATCTCAGGACCTATTAGAATGGTCATTGCAACCAGAAGGGATGAAGGCATGCAGAGCAGTTGCCCAGGCTGCAGGACTAGGACATACTTGAGGGAAGTTCTCTAGTTTGCTCCCTTGACCATGTTCTACTCTGTATAAAGCACATAGATTTTTTGGGAACTGGCACTTACCTACATGTGGAATAGTTTGCGAGAGGTATTTGTTTTATACCTGTCTCATTCACTATATAATTCTTTCATACAGAGTGGAAAGCAACTGTAGAAACTACTGGAAGATAAGCTCTGCCTACATCAACGTATAATTTGGCGGTTTGAATTAAAATAATTTAAATACACTCAAGTTCCAGGATAGATACCAAAGGATCCTTTCTTTAAGACCCCTTGTTGAACCTGAGGGGATAAATTCCTTGCTCACGTTGCCTGGCTTTAGGCAATTGTAAGATGGCCAGCCTTGATTCACCTGTAGATGTGTATGTACTGTTTGATATGTTCCCAGGGCACCACATCTATGTTTCGTCTGCTAGTGGCTTGGCCTGGGTCTCCCATACTTTTATGTCATATCTGACAGCCTTGTGCCAACTTTCCAGGTGTTGTGGGACATGTCAGTTGGATGACCATGTAAGGGCAATTGAACCACACCTGTCCCTGAGACTCGAAAACAGCTATCTCTAAATCTTGACGATTGTTAGGGCATCACAGCCGCCTTCTCTTTCTCACTCTCTTTTATCTTGAGCAATGCAACAATAGAATATTTGTCTAAATTATTTTTGCTAACATTTGTATACATATGTAATATAAGCAACAGGGTGACACTACATCTTTCTGGAAAATATTCTTTGGGCAGAATTGCAAATAAGTAAGAAAACAGCAAACTGGAAATAATGATGTTTGTCCCAAATTGGTTTAGAGCTGTAAATATGTAGATTTTCTGTATTAACTGCTTAAATTCTTTGTGTAAACATAGACTGATGTGAGGGAAAAGAAAAGCAATAAAGAAACTCAGTTTGGTAAACAGTTTCAGCAGATGTTCTAGAAGAACTGCTGAGACAGGCTTCATGCTCAGATCTAGGCTTTATCAGTGGGATATGAACATATTCACCTGGGTGTTTGATATGCTTGGATGTGCTGTTAAGATCAGAGAGAACAGAAACCAAAGGGTAAGAAGGTTATTTGTTTATCATAGAAAAAGAAGCAAATATTTATGAGATGTCAGCTAAAATGCTGAACTATCTTTGATGATTTGGCATTGAATTCTCCGTTTTTGTGCCTGCAGTGCCAACCTACATCTTGGTTCACAGGTGATCTCAGTTGTAAAGGCTCTATATGCTTTAAGAATATTGCAGAGTGAGATTTTTGTTTGCATTTCTCCTTTTGCTGCTTGGCTTCAAAGATTAATCAATTATGAGAGGCTGTTTTCCAGAATGTATTTACTTTTGATTAGCTTCTGGTGTCCATGAGCAGGATCTTGTCCATTGTGTTCAGTGGAGGCAAGGTCAGCTTTCCATGTGGTACCTCTCTCTACATTGTCCTCAGTGATGATCAGCTTGAGAGTTCTCATTGATGTGCATCAATACCTGACAGGAGGGAATGAAGAAGACAGACACAGGCTCCTCAGTGGTTCCCAGTGACAGAGCAGAGACAGGGAATCAATGGGCACACACTGAAACACAGGAGGCTCTGTCTGAACATCAGGAAACATCTTTTTCACAGTGAGGGTGATCATGCACTTTCACAGATTGCCCAGGAGAGTGGTAGAGTCTCCATCCTTTTAGATATTAAGAAACCAACTGGGTATGATCTTGGGCTAAATCCTGTTCTGATTCTGTGATATGGTCATGTTTTGTATTCTGTAGCTCTGAAGTAGATACTTGCTTAGTGCTTTCTGATAATTTAGAACTCAAAAAAGGTGTTGCTTTCTTCTTTAGGGATATAGCTGTTGTATTAAAAATTGTTGATATTATTTATTAGAAACTTGATACTTGACTCTGAAGTGAAAAGGTTCAACAACTGTGCATCAGTTTTAAAATTGGTCTACATTTTGCCTTGTCACAAAATTCTGCTCTACTAAAAAGAATCATCTTTTAAACACCATCCCCAATGATCTTCAAATTCTTCCCCATCCACCTTCTTTGATATCAAAGTCTGCACTGCATAAAGCAAGGAAGGAGATGTAACAGGTGGGTGCTGCCTCATTGCCAGCTTGGGTGTGCATGTCCAGTTGAGAGGAGTAGCTCTTCACACAGAAGGCCTATTGACTCCCACAAACTTAATCCCAGAGTTTATATGCCAAAGAGATTGGTTTTACCTGAAAGAGCTCAATTATCACAGAATCTGAATGTATTAATCTCACATTAAATGTCCAGAAACATCCAGAAATCTCCAGCAATTCTTGGAAAAGAAGGTTTGTTACATCTTCTAAACCTGAGAATGTTTTTGTAGCATAAAAAGTTTTGCTGTGAAACACTTATTTAGCCCTTTACTACAAACACACTTGTGATCTGCAACTCTGAACCATGAAGAATGGTCATATGTTTCTGAGTCCTTGTACAATAGCCACAAACACCGATAGTTATTAATGGTCTAGAATGGCATATAGTAAAAACATGAAAAGTGAACCCAGAGGGAAGTCAACCATTAACTTCAGAAGCAGAAAAGCTTTTGAAGTTGGAAATTTGCTTGCTATGGAAGCTTCATCAACTCCTTATTATTTACAATTTGCTCTCCAAATGTGAAGCTGGTAAAAGGACAGAGCAGCTGGAAAGAGCAGTTTTCTTGCCAGCTCCATGGACCTCTGATTACAAACACATGACCACATGGCATACAAAAGTGACAGGGTTAGCAACTATTCTATGCTGAAGGTATATCACCAGTTGTAGGGTTCTGTGAGATGACAACACCTGCAAGTAACTAGCACTAGAGAAAAATACAAAAAGCCAACTTAGCTTATTTTCCACAGGACATAGTGCATCACATTCTTCCTTTCTATTATTACAAATAAATTGTTTTCATATTGCAAATTAAAATAGATGATGCATGTGAGTCTGTGCATATATGCACACAGTATGAGTATACACAAATACATATATGTATGTGCATATGCACCTGCATATGTTTCTATGGTACCAGTACATACAGAAGGCTGTAGTCAGGCACTCTAAATAGTGTATGGGACTTAGCCTGAACTGTCCTGCCTGTGTGAAAGAAATACTTTAGAATATATTGAAGAAATTTATATTTTAAAAAAGAAAATCATTAAGTGAAATCTCAGAAATTGTGACAGGATTCATGCACTTCATTGCCAGGTAATCTGCATTGCTTTTCAGAATCTTTAGAATTAATAAAAATTACCTAGCCATAACTATTTTGATATATAAAGTCAACTTCCATACAATTCAGATTACATTATTTTCATGTATGCCTTTCAAAAAGAAAGCAGATAATAACAATAAAATAATAATTCAAGAAATACTGTGTTGCATCAAGGTGTGCAGTGAGGTGTGCAGTGCCTGCTGTCCAGCTTCCCACACTGCCATACCAGCAAAAAACACACAGAAGTGTGTGCTTACAAAGACTGCACTACAATATTTTTGCAACTGATCTGCTGGACAGAATGATATGTGTTTTTCAGTAATTTTATATGTCTTATAGAGTAACAGCTGTTACAGATTTACACAACTCCATTAATTTTAAATTTTGGATTTTGTAGATAGACAAGTTACTGCTTGATTTTCACTCCAAAACTTTTGCCATTCAGATATATCCTTCTTAAACCTTAATGTCATTATGTTATTTTCACTTTCATGATACAGATTGATTTTTTTAAGTTCAACTGTACTGGAGTTAGCATTGATATTGGATTTATTTAAAACTAAATTGGAACCATCTATGCCCAAAGTTATCTCCAAAAACATAACATAGTTAATAAAGCCATTGTAATGAATTAGTGCTTAATTCAACACTGATTTTAACAACAGCAGTAAGTTCCTTTTTAGGTGCTGTTTGGTCAAAGAGCAAATGGCAGCAGTGGAGTTGCCGCTTTAGCTTATAAATAAATGTAGCAAAATCACTGACAGGCCAATGGGCAAGAAAAGAGCCCTCAGGAGTCTGTGAAATCAGATATGGAAAATCCTACTTTTATCTTCCCCTGTTGTTAGTCGCTGCTCTCCATCTTTCTACCTTCCCTGCACATTCAGTAAGTGCCAGATCAACATTAGCTGAGGGATTTTTCCACTTACATCTATTCTAGCCGACAGAGATGACGACAGCCTGTTATCTCTGTCAGCACAGCTCCAAGGAGCCTTGGTCAGGGATCCTGCAGCGCTTGGGTTGATACGAAATATAGAGACAGTCTCTTGGTCTGCCTCAGAGCAGCTGCAGTCTAAATACTTGTCACATATCTCACCCCACAGACAGCTGCAGAAAATGGGTCATGCCAGTGCTCTCACACTCAGCACCCACCACTGGCGTTGGTAGTGCCCTAGGCAATGGTGTGCAAAGGTGTGCAATGGGGTACCTGCCTGAACAGATATTGACTTCTCAATCCTAAAGCAGCAATGGTGATATTCTGCTGCTGGTGTTACCTTTGAGCTAGTGTTTGAGTTAAACTAGCAATAAACTAGTAGGCTGATTTTAGCACCCGAGAAGAATTGAAGTAAAATTATCGATACCATTCATTACATGAAGCTCAGGTAATCCTAAATGTGCGTTGTTCATGGATACCTGTATTTCCTTACCATTATCCCTGTTGATATTTCAAGGAAAACAGACTGCCCATACCGCCAGGCTCTGTTGTTTGAGTTTTTTGAGTTCTCATTTTTGATTTTGTGGCTTATATTGCCACATCCTCAGAAAAATGTATACAATAAACAAAACACCCTCCCCTTGGAAGTCATTTATTTTCCTTCCATATGCACATCCCCACACTTACTCATGCATGTATTTAATGTAAATAGACTAGGCAGAGATAGCTGTGAGGGAGAATGTTGTGTTTTAAAATCATTGGAGACAGCAAAGTTATGTTCCCTCTCTTTAATAATAACAAACCGGTGCTTATAACTCTTATCAAGCAGTCTGCACAACGTCTGCATCCTTTCACTAATTTCAACAAACCATCCCAAGGAGTGGGAAGATTAGCTGTAGGGTTGTTTATTCTTGGTGGAGCTATGGATATGCTCTCCATGAGTGAGAGAGAGGAGGAAAATAAAATCTTGTTTATATCTATCTGATCTGTCCTGAGTTCTTGCAGTAGGAGAGAACAACGCCAAGGGATTTAGGATGCAAGCAGATGTGGTGCTCTTCCTTATGGTGCTTCCATAGTAGGGGGCTGCACAGCCTTTCATGGTGACCCTCCACTGGGCATGGCTGAGGGTGAGCAGGTGGTGCTTCAGAACAACCCACATCCACAGCTAAACATTTTCCTCTCATTAGAAAGGATTCATTAAGGATGAAATCATTGCTGTTTGTGTGTGTGTTCCTATGTTGCCTACAGACCAATCCTGAGCTCTGGCTCCATTTCTCATTCTTGTAAGGAGGCAAGAGAAATGCTGGCAACCTAGTCCTAGATGCAAAACTGCTTCAATCCCTGCAGCCAGAGAAATGGTGGGATGAGAAATGATATGGCAACTGAAAAACCACTTCTTCAAACAGCCCACAAAACCCCACAGCGTTCTGTGCTAGGTGCATGTGGCAATTAATGTCTGTAATTAATGCACGGGCATTAATTACATGATTGGCATTAACAGAATAAAACCTCAGTTACTCTTCTGGTTTTGCTTCTATGTTTTTTGCTCTTAGGTATTTCATAGATGCTGATTTAAACCTCAGAGCCTGGATGTTCATTGTGGGGTTTTCAACAGGGGAGGAAGCAAGGGATGTTGTGTAGAAGCAGCAGGGATATTGTGTATAAGCAGCAGGAGTTAATAGCTGATCTCTGTATCTTTTTGTTTGATAGATGAACTAAGAAACCAGAAGGAAAAATTGTTCAGGATTAATTTTGACTTAAATTAAAGAGAGAGAATGTTCTTTGTGGATTCCCATTTTCTCTGTGTCTTGCTCTGCATGCTAATATGTGTGTGTATGCATGCACATGCACAAATACAGTTTCTTTGGGTTATAGTGCATGATTTTGGGGAGCATTCTTTTATAAGTGATTTTGAAAGAAAATTCTATTTTGAATTGAAACAAATTTTTCTAAAAATCTAAAATTTCATTGATAAAATATATAATTTAGAAAAGAAAAGTTTTCAGATATTTGGATCTGTTTTTTTCTAGTCTTACTATCTAAAGTCCACAGGGTTTTATAGATCATTTTGGTCAATGTATAATTGCAAGTTTCCATAATTACATTTGAGTGAAAACTTTGCTGAGGCCTACCATGGGTAAGGATGACAAGGATGATAGGGAATTCACAGCTATCTTTTTCATTACATCTATAGACTAGGCAGTGAAGGATAACTGAATTCAGCTTTCAGATTGCAGAGGAGATTACACTACATAAAGACATCGTAGACTATATACTGAGGGGGACAACATTGGGAGGCAATCTCAAATGAAAATCTACTAATAAAAAAATAAGGAAATGGTTTTATTTGCTGTTAAACCTGCTTGCACAAGTTTTCCTCTGCACAAAATCTTGTTTTCCAATTCTGCATTAGGTGCAGTACACAGTAAACCAAACTTAGTGCAAACTTAGCTACAGGCCCACCAACAAAGTTATGCCAGATTTTTTGCCCGTTTGAGCCTGATGGTCACATTTGGTCTTATACTTGATCCCATGGAAACTCTGCTTATGCATGCACACTTGTATAAGTGCAAGCAACTTTGATATTCACATCTGGAAGTTATAACAGAAATCTTTGCACTTCTGAGTCTTTTCCTATCTTTGCACTTCTGAGTCTTTTCCTTTCTTTGCATTTTTGAGTCTTTTCCCTCTCTGGATTTTGCCAGCAAACAACAGTAGGCTAAAGGCCACTGCAGATAGGCTACACATTGAAGCCCCCAACCAGCAGCTCTCACCATGACCCAGGAATGTGGGCCCAGAGCAGGAGTTTCAGAAATTTTAGGAGGGTTTCTTTTAATTCTTTTTTTTTTTTTCTCTTATATTGCTGAGGGAGTTTGTCTCAGCCGTGTTTATCTGGGGTGGAAGAGGAAGCTTGCAGGCAGCATGATGCATGGGCGGCGAGTGCCGGCATGATGTCATGGCGAAAGGGAACAGAGCCCGGCTGTGTCGCACGAGCTGGGGAGAGAGCTGCTGTGGCGCGGGGTGGCCACTTTATCAATTAGGTAATGTCTGAGGGAGATTGGGGGAGAATTTCATTACATTGTGTTGGGTCATGCTGTTGATGTGTTACCAAACATCTACAAGGGACCCTGCAGTTTCTCGGGGAGCACGGGCTCAAGTCGAATCATACTGCTGCGACCAAGCAGAGGGAAGGGGTGGGGAAGGGGAAGAGTGATAACTTACCTCCAAAGAAAACTCCAGGAGGGTTTTGCCCTTGATGGACTTCGCATCAAGGTCTGGGGGAGTTGCTGATCTGTGCATTGTGCAATGGAGATGGTGTGATGAGCTGTTCTTATGTGCTCAGCTACCCCAGGCTGGTGGTCAAAGACTGCTAGACCTGTTGAGCAAGTATCTTTGGAAAGCCCACTAATACACTTTGTAAAGTCTTGGGGATTTTCTTCCCCCACTTTTATCTTTAGGGAAATACCAAAAAACCAAAAGATGTGTAAGAAACAACATGGAAACACTAATGCCAGCCTTCCCTTTGTAAATGGAAAGTTAGTGATTTGAAAGCAAACTTAATGCTAAGAGCCAGCTCAACATTCTGATATCTCAGAGCTGCCATAAATAAATGACCTGCTTACCCCAATACTCCCATGAGGAAGGCATGTAAACAGTCCTCTGCTCGCTTTGCAAGACAGCATGCATCTCAGGGATGGTGAAGCCACCATGAGCCACCCCACAGACAGAAAGTGCCAGGTGTCCACTCATTGAAGAGTGTGCCCTGTAGATATTTTTAGCTGGGGATGCTTCAAAATCATGGCTGATTTTTCTAACCTAAGCTCTGGGTAAGTAGTAGAGGAGCAGAGCTCACTCCCATGGTTCCCAATCCCAGTGAGCACTGGAATCACCAAGCTCCCTGCCACATGCATTGAGTCCCACCAGAATTAAACAGTACTTCACAAACACGTGCAGAGCCACATACCACCAAGAAGCTAGAAATTGCTTTAATTACCTATCTTATTCCTACCAGCACAAGGACACATTTTCCTTCCTCCTGAGTGTCAGTTAACGCCCAGGCAAGGGGAAGCAGCGTGCCTGGGGGCTACATGGGGGCTGGTCCTGCGCCTGCTGAAACTCAGCATAAATCAGGATTACTGCTGTGGCATCTGGGGAGCTGCGCCAGCAGTGAGCTGACGCGAGAGGGAAATCAGGCCCCGCAGAGCAGGCTCCCCGAGTGACATGTTTATTCCTGCCAAGCTCCCATCTTTTATCCCCTAAACAGAGCAGGCTGGTAAGCCCCTCTAAGTCTCTGGTATGCTAAGCTGATATGGGAACCCTGCTCTCACCCCACTGGAAGGCAATGTGGTGGAAAGGGACTACATGTTTTGGCATTGCCAGTGAAGGTCCTCACTGCTCATTCCAGCACTCCGAGGTGTCCTGCCATGGGGGCAGCAGGGTTTTTTTACCCCAGATGCTGCCTGCAACCTGCTGATGGAAAGGTGAGGAAGGAGGGGAAGGCAATGGAAAACTGCTGAGCAGGGAAAATGCAGCCCTCCTCGTCCTCCCTCCTCCCTTCTCGCCTGGGAGCAATTGATTTAGGAGCATTTCTTAAGTAAAAATTTCATCACGAAAGAGCTTTCTTCGAAGAGCTGCTGAGAAATTGTCTCACCCTCTCTCTCTTATTTAGGTGTATATATATATGTATGTTTGGATATAGGAGGAAGAACCTTTCCTGACCCAGGTGGCAGGTACTTGAACTAAGGGGTTTATTTGATATCCTTGCCTGGAAAACAATATGCAGTTGTAGGGCTTAAGGTGGTGTAAAAAATGACCAAAGCGTCGTTGCCGATATCTGAAAATTTCTCATGATGGATTCCGAGGGATAATAACCTTGACCTTTCCTCCAAGGCTAGTAGGAGTGCTTAGGAGACAGCAAGTAGGCTTCCTAATGTTCTCAGCATTAGAATTCCAATAAAAATCAAGTAAATCCACAGGCTAAGGGCTACCCTTAAAATTCATGATATTGCTGAGTTAGGTTTTGTGTTACTTCTGAGTCCATGCTCATCTTTCTAGACTTTAAATACAGGCAGTAAAACCTGTGTCCTGATTCTTGCTCTTAAGCAATCCAGCAGGCCCTTCTGAAAGACCCAGATGTCCCATCAGGCTATTGGAATACTCTGCACCCTCTCCCATGGAGTGTTTTGTAGGATCAAGGCCTCAATGTTCTGCTTTGCACCATGATAATTAAAATATATTTCTAAAAATTCCTTAGGAGAAAAATGAATTCTATTTGAAAACAACAGGTGAAACCTGTAAGTAAGTCCAGGTCTACAAAATGTGAAGACATTTTATTTCTTCTTTATTCAACTTTATTCAAACTTTATTCAATGATTAGGGAGGTTTTGCCACACATAGAAAGCTACCCAGGGGGACACTTTTAGAGACATTCAGTATTCAAAAAAGTAATAATAATATAAAGGGATCCTATCCTGAACTAGACCTAGGAAAGCTTACAGTAAAAATAGGAGTTTTGATTAGAAAAATCTCCATATAAAACATTTGAAAAAATGGGTAGTTTTCTCTTTGGTCCCACAGGAAAATGAAGACAAATTAGACTGTGGTAAGTTCTTCTTTCCCTTACCTTCTTGTGGTTTTCCAGCATTAGTCTAGGAGACAACAAAGAAGTATGAAAACACTTTTTTCCCTATTTCATTTTATTCATTGTTCTTTTTTTTTTCTTTGAAAGAAGTCTCAGGGTTTTAATTCTGATTCCCTGAAGTGAAAATGCTTAACTGTTCAAAGAAGACATTAAAACCGGAAATGTTAGTTGCTTTGTTGAAACGTTATGTTAAAAATGTATGCAATTATCTGCTTTTCTATATAAAGAAATAATCAAAGCGAAAATCTGCAGAAAGGTGAGTGTGCCTTTAATTAATACCACGGAATGAACATCTTCCAAAATACCAAGTAATTTCAGAGCTTTTGGAAGATGAACTGTTTAACTGAACAAAGAATATTTCCTGAAAGAATTCATTGTCTCTTAAGCCAGATTTGCAAGAAAAGCATGCCATTGAAAATAGCTAACCTCCAGGGTCTGGGTACAAAACACAGAAAAAAAATGCACTACTTTGTCAGTAAGTGCTATTATAAGACCAAATGGTAGTAGTTTACCCAAATCATTCTGCCTTTGTAGATGGCCATGCCAATGTATTCTGCTTTTTGTGAGAGTTTTAAGGAAGATGAGATCTAAATGTACTTGAGTAATATCTAACCTGTAGTTTTCCTAGGAACAAACTATTAACAGCTCTTTACAAATGCCTGGATATTGATATCAAAAGAAATCAGACTAAAGCAGGGAACCCTCAAATAACAATCGTGGATTTCCTAAAGCTTGGAGCCCTCCTTTCCCTTGTGTAGCACAGAAATACTGACAGCAGCTGTAGCCACAGCCTTGTATAGCTCTGTGCCTTCTAGGGTGAGCACATGAAGGTTTTGAGTGCACTTAGCGACTACTTACTTAGTGAGTATTTATTTAAAATGATATTCTTTTGTAAACTTTGCTGGCAGTAAATTCATTATTTGAACTAATTGAGGAGATTAAACATAAAAGGACCATGATACAGCAATTCACTAATGAAGACTCATGTTAGGGGAAGAGTCTGATCTTCTTTCATGATGAAGTATCAACTCCACAGGATATCAGCTCCTACAAAACAAACCAAAAGGGACTGCAGATCAGCTTGCCCAGCCAGATGTTAACTGAGACTCCAGGGACCAGAAGGACCAGAAAGAGACATGTTAGAGGGAAGTAATAGCATTTGGAAATGGCAGTTCAGGAAATATCTCAGAAGAGATGAATGATGGCCTGAAAGGCTGCCTAAAAACCATTCAGAAGTAGATATATATAACCCTGGCATGCCTTCATGGGCAGGGAAAGGAATGTGTCCAGGCAAAAACTGTAATGATTTCTTTCCCAAAGAACTGTCCTTTTCCCTATCAAATTAAAAATTAGTATTAATACCTGGACTCAAATACTAGGCTCAAAACTTGGACTGAATGTAAGTGATGAAGGTTTCTAAAGTTGTGGAAAGAAAAGAAATCACAAAGCAGGGAAATTCAAGGATTTGTACATTTTTCCAAGTGATGGACCAAGAGACCCTGTGCTTCACAAAAAAATTTGGTTCTGTTCAAAACTTTCCTTCCTAAAAAGCCGACTCAGAAAACCAGAATCGATGATACTTTCCCTATCTCTGCCCTCCTGGAGCCTGGGTTTCCTGATGAACATCTTTTACTTGCAGCACTATCATGTTCCACTGCAGACTCTTATATTTGATCTTTCCTTGAAGACTTCTGGAGCCACATGGACTTCAGAAACCGTGCTCACAATGATAAAGCTGAGTCACAGAATGGATTACAGAGCCTGGATCACAATCAGCTGTGCTCTTGGCTTAAGAACAGTTAATACAGACATCTCAGAATAAATATTTCTTCATCTTATTGTACAACATTCAATATGCAAATAGTTTGCACACACAGAAAGAGATATAGAAGTAGCTGATAAACAATCCCTTCCTATCCAGTGCAAGGGAAGAGCTTGCACAAGCCCAAAGACCTTCCAGTCACTACTTTCTTGGTGTAATTGCTCCTTCTTCCAACTTTGTGCTACTTATTAGGAAGCAGATAGAGATTCCTCCATGTCTGGGGACAAGAACTGTGAGCCAGGATATACCAAAATGCCATGCCAACCCCCTGTCCCACCTGACCAAAGAGAAGGAGCATCTGCTCCAGGTGTCTGCATTAACACCCATCACCTGTAGGAAAACTCCCACCCAAAGAGGAGGGTCCTCCTTGCACAAGAGCTGGCCAGGAAGAAAACAAGGCTATAAAGAGCTTGTGGTGACTGGCCTTTGTCTTGGCCCTTGCTGAGAGCAGATTTTGGGACTCCGTAGAGCTGGATACTAAGACAATGGCTGTCACTTGTGCACAGGGACTTCATGTGGTGAGTTCTTTTGCCACTGTTGGGTATGAGTGTAATGAGTGACAGAATTGCGTTTGTTGGTCTCCTGCTTGCGCAGGACACCTATGGTATGTTATGTGCATGCCTGGTGTATGTTGGTCTACTGTGCTGTTACTGTAGCTGAATGTAAATGGCAATACCAATATGTTATTCTCCTTGCCCCTGACTTGGTGCAAGTGCCAATGGCCACCTAAGGTATAGAAAAGTAATAACTGGTCCATGAAATGCTGCTTGCCTGCTACACTCAGGGATGGGAAGCTCTCTTTCCCCTTTAATCAGTGCGTTGTTGAATACTAGTGTAAGTTGATCCTTTGTCAATTTTACTTCAGTCAGAATTAGATCTTATTCATTTAAATTATATTTTGTACAATGGAGGCCTGAAACTCTTGCTGGTCCTTTGCAATCTGTGTGAAGCTTGCTTGTGGCAGGTAGGACATCTGCAAAATTATTAATATACTAAGAGGAATTTTTTATCCTTAAAAAAGTTAAATTTCAAGAATAGCATAAAAATCCCATACTTTCCATCCTTTCCCAGAATTTCCAGAAGTCCTTGCCTTCCTGACCATATCTGCTCCATGCCTTGAAATGCTTTTTTCCTATTGGCTTGTGTGTGTGAGTGCGCATATGCCTGCAGCAAATTTTTGTGTGTGCATATTTATATCTTGGTGGCTGTGTTGCCAAGGAGCTCTGAAAGAAAGCAGAGCTGAGATAACTTCTAATCCACCTTTCTGTGATAATGTGGCGCAAGTGAAACAAGCCAGGGGTCTTTCTCCACTCTAGCTATGCTCTAGGTTTGGTAGACTGGGGCCTTTAACAGGCACTTGGGACTTTGCTCCTTCTGTCTCAGGGTTAGTGGTTGGCAGGGAAGAAAGCAAATACCTGGGTAAATGGAAACTGTAGGCCTTGGCTCAAGGAAGACTTAGAAACTGAACATTTCTGGTTGGGTCTGGGCCAACAGCCACTGTCTTGTCATCTCTGCCTGCCATCTAAGTGTTCTGTTTAGTTTACCTTGTCCATCCTTGTGGAAAAGGGGTCACAGAGATGGAGGTGTGCAAGCCTTGCCTTGAGCAGCTTTTGCTTTACTGGTTAAGAAAAGGGATGTAGTAGTAGTTTTTGAGATATGGAAGTCCTTCTCCTTAGTTTCTGTTTCCCTGGAGGGGCTCTGGACTGTTTGCAGTGGAATCCAAAACAGCCAATGACCTCACAGCCTGTTCTTTCAGCATTGATTTTTGTTACTTTTACTCAAAGCAGAGCCCAAACTTTCCCTAGCTGGGAGAGTGCCCAGGCTGTTGGACCATCCTGTAGTTTTGTGATGATCCTTCCTGTCTCTCAGGAATTTTTTCCTTCAATTAAGACAGCCATGCTCAAATTGCAATGCTTGATGCTTTTCCCATGCCCTCCTAAAACAGGTTTGGTCTTGGAGTAGATATTTTCTGATGAAAGTGTTCGTCATCACAGAATTCCTGACTTGGGTCC
Source organism: Acanthisitta chloris (assembly GCF_000695815.1). Taxonomy (NCBI): domain Eukaryota; kingdom Metazoa; phylum Chordata; class Aves; order Passeriformes; family Acanthisittidae; genus Acanthisitta; species Acanthisitta chloris. The sequence continues at coordinate 66,224 of NW_008689811.1, read as the reverse complement.
TTCTGCATTCATTACATGTACATAATATAATATACTTGCTGGTAGCGTGGACTTGCAGAGCTGTTTTGCTGATATTGCCCTTGTGTAGCAAATAGAAAGAGACAGCTTGACAGAGAATCTTTGGGGGATAATTAATTTTTCATTTTGACAAGGATTACTTGTGTGTTACTCTTCTTCATCTTCTGGATATTATGAATAATGGGCCAAATGTTCCCATGGTGTAACTGCATTAATGACCTCAAATGAGATGTAAACATATGCAGCATCTTTTGAAGTTTTGTCATCCATAAGCTTTTTAGGATGTTCAGGGCTTTTGCATTTTCCATCTGCATTCGTTATCCAGTGGAATTGGCTTGGCTTCTTGGAATCTTATTAGACTCCAAGATGGATCCAGAATATGGAATGGACACTTGGCATCTAACTTGTAGCATTACTGACAGGATGATACTGTTCTGTAATTTAATGTCTTTGAATGGATGGATGCTGATATAGGCAAGGCATTCATACTCATTGGTTTATTCTTGACAAAGGTGTAAAGCAAAGAACAAGCACAGGTGGTAGTTTCATTGCATAGATTATTGTGAGGCTTAGATTAGAAGACACCAGCAAGCTATGAAAGGGGTTCCCAATTTTGGCTTTATATAGTATTGTTCTCAACATAGAGTATTGTTTTCTTGAAAACATTATGACTTTTTCAGATTTGAGAGAGCATGGTTAGTTACCATAAACATGAGTGACTAATTCTGCCACTTTCTGACCTTAGGACATTTGGTTTTGCAGCCTTCCCTTTCCACTACCATGACATTTGGGTTGTAATTTCCTACCCATGTAGCATTTACAACATATTGAGAATAGTAAAACAAGATCATGGTTCTTGCACCAGCTGAGCTCAAGATGTAACTTATAAGAGGTCAGAGCTCTGTTATTGTCATTATACTGCTAAGGGCAGTAAGATGTTCACAGGTAACCTCTTTGTTGGCTCCAGGCTCTAGAAGGCCAGTGTGGCTTCTCTTCACACCTCCTGTTCCCAATTTGCTCTTCCCAGCTGCTGCTCTTCCTGCCTGTGTGTCCACATCTGCTCCTGTCTCCTTTCCTGTGCACTTTCCTCATTCATCTGAGCTTCATCTTCCCCTCTCCTTCCTCCTCTCTGCTTATTCACCCTGCTGCAACTTTGTCAGGCTGCTCTCATTCTTCTCTGCCAGAACATTATCAAGGGAAGCAGAGGGCACAACACAGGCAGCTGCTGTCAGCTCTCCTGTCTGGCTCCACGGAGACCCCAGATAGACAGGAGAAAAGAATAATTGCAAGAAGCATTTCACTTGGCCCTTTAGCCCTGGGATGCTCTGTGGAGACAGCCTAATCCGGTTGAATGCAAGAACTGAGGGAGGTTACAGCAAGGGACCATTGAGGATCTTTGCAGACAAGCTAATAGGTTCCAGCTGAACATTTGTGAGCACTAATTTATTTTTGCAGAGGCTTTGAATATGGACAGAGGCAGAAAGCACATCCTTGATGAGATGACAAGCTACTTCCCAGATGCTAAGCCTCCACTCTCAAGCACAGGAGAACTCAGCTCTGCACACGGCTGAGAGATACCCCTTTGTCAGCTCTCCATCACCAAAGTATGAAGTTAAGGGAAATCTTACCTGAGGCGAGTGCACTTAAACTTTTCAGGATGGCAAGTATATTGACTTGCAACTGAGCCTCCTGCTAGAAAGGCAGCCTATGCACACCTCCTGATATCACATGTGGGACAGTAGGAGGAGAATTATTACCACTTCTGTTTTATTTCTCTCTGCCTCTGTGATTCCAGCAGCAGTCCCTTCTCTATCTTACACACTCCTTGGCTTTTGTGCTGTTTGAAGCCTTCTTCTAAGATACCTCAATGTTAGTTCCTCAATTTCAGACCTTCAGACACTAAGGCAATGATGCAACTGCTTTGTGACCCTTCACAAGAGTACGGTGATGCTTGCCTGAGGGACGATGGGTTCCTTTTCTTGTGTGACTGATGTGTAGCTCTTGGGACATGACCAGCACCTGACTGGTCATCTCTGAGACTGTGCTTGTCTTCCTACTCTCAGGTAAAACTGTGGTGGTGCTGTCTTGATTCCTACCTTGCCGGTGCTTCAGGCTCTCTTCTCAGCTCTGATACCAAAAATTGCCTCTTCATGCTGCTCTGCCTGTTGATATGCTCACAGAATGAGAGTGAATTTTTGTGGTGGATATTACCCTAGGTTAGGGTTAGAGCAATGAGAAAAGGTTGTGTTATGTATTACCTGAGCTGGGCTTTTTGCTGATCAGTATGTTGCCTTGCAGATACTATTAGGAGCTGGCAGACCCTTATCTTTCCAACTAGCCCTTTCTCTGAGAAATGTGTCCTTCTTAGGGATCCCCATGGATAGCTAAAGTCATCATGGTCTTTGTAGAGCTGTGAATCATACTGGTGTCACTCCAATATCCAAGTCAAGTATGCTGTGACACTGCAGGGGCAGATTTGGAATCATTGTTCTCCCCCAGCACCTCTTTCTCCAAACATACTCACTTTGCTTGTGGTTTATGGGATGGATTCTAGATCACAAAAACTTTCTGAATGTAAATCCTAAGTGTATGAATATCTCATGTGTTGTGAGTCTTCTGTACTGGATTGGTGTCAAAGCCAGCTCTGTGCCTGTTCATCAGAGAAGGGTTTTTCTTTAAATAATTGTGCTCAGGATCTGACTTAAGTGAGTAGAAATAAACATGTGCAGAGTTAGTAGGTGTCATAAGAGGAAGAGTAGAGCCTGCAGAATGCCATGGCTCCACTGTCTTCCTCCAGGCTCATGTTCTGGTGATACAAAAAATAAGGATTAACTGAGTGGGCAACTATGAACAGCAAGGTGTTCAAACATTAAGAAAATCAGAACGAGAAAGTGGTGTTAGACTGTCATAATAGTATTATGAAGGGAATTGAATAAAATCTGTATGCTTTGAGTGCTTTAATGTGAAAAAATATCTGCCTTTATCCAAGTGATGCTCAAGTCCTTTTAAGAAACAAAATACTCAAATGTGAAAGAATGAAAAATTTAGGGTGTGTGGCTATAGAATAAGTTTTTGCTGCAGTTGAGTATTTTTAATATACTATTGTGAAGTAGAAAAGAGAGAAAGTGTTACATATTTTAGACCAGGATGGGAGAACAGTGCAATATTTATTAAAGGCTGGACTCTGGATCTATTAAGAAAAATAAAAAAAAAAAAAGGAAAGCTCTCCTTGGAATTTGCTTGACATCTGCCTGGTCTGCTTTAACAGCCCACACAGAGTGACACTCTGCAAACACAATATTGTCACCTGAACAATTCACTCAACAGCTCGCTGTGCTGTCAATCACAGCAGACTCATTTCTCTTCTAAAAAAATTTTTTTAACCCCTTCATTTTTTTCTTTTGTCTCCAAGTCTTTGTTGATGTTGACAGCTCATCCTTTGGCCATCATTCATCCTGGCTACTGCAAACTTTGGAGAAAATAAAAACCCTGCTCCCCTAATCAGATTAGAGGGCCTGCAAATTGAATTCAACCCCTCTCAGTGTCCCCTCAGCTGGCTGTCATTAGGAGCAAAGGCTGGCCCTTGGCGGAGGTCCAAACACCAGCTAACTGAATTTGAGATGCTGGAGTCTTGACAGGCCAACGAAGGTAATTGAAGAGCTATGGGGATCTTGTAAAATTTCAGGCAGTGGGGATTACACTGGGGGGATCTTTGGGACCCATCAGTAAAAAGGGACAGAACACTGAAAAGCAGCTCACTTCATTGTTAAGACTGACACAGATGAATAGAGGAAAAATATTTAAATGCAAAAATGAGGTTTTCGACTTACTGACTTCTTTGCCCCCTTCTCCACCTCTGTATTGACTGAATGCCCAAATCCAAATGTCATTGATTGGTTGTAGTTCAGAAACATCCGGAAGCCTCGGCCGCTCTGTAAACATGCTGAATTAGTAAATGCTATGTTTGAATAATGTTAGTTCTTAAAATATTAAGAACTGAAAAACAAAGCCTACAAACTCATGCTTAGATTTATTTCCTGGAGTATCTTATCTTGGAGTCCTATTAAGTCTTCCCTCTATATATCTTTGCCTTTCAGTTCGAGATGTCTTGCTTCAGCTGCAACCAGCTATCTCACAGCAAATTGTGTTGTTTTGGTTACTAATGTCTCTCCTACCATCACAATTTACTAAATGTACCAAGGCAGAGGGGAAACTACTTTTAGCCAGCATTCCAACACTTGTAAATACTTACCTTGGCAAAAGGTTTTGGGTTTTATCCACATGTGGAAGAGGTTCTGATAGCAAGAGCATTAATGTTCTGGTCTGTCAATACTTGTGGATTTGGGGTGATTTTAACAAATTGTTCCACCAAAGGATACGCATCAGAGACCCCAGAGATGTGCCAGAGCAAGAGTGACTTCAGAAGACTAAAACTGGACCCAACTGGGCTCCCTGAGGTGCAGTATGCTGAGCATAGAAGAGAAGAATCCCATTCTAAAAGTGTCAGGT
>NW_008689811.1:28918-61672 GCF_000695815.1 Acanthisitta chloris | reverse complement strand
AGTGCATAGGTGGATCTGTTCTGGGCATCAGAAAGTAGCACAAAATCTGAAAGATTGTCCCCTCCCTCTCTGTGCACTTTCCCCTTCCTTTCACAAAGGAGCAGGCTGATCAGATTGCCTGTAACCTTGATCTATTTGGTATTACTACAGTTATTGATACATTTATTGTATCTTTGGTTAAAAGTCATGACTCTGATGACTTTTAACCAAAGATACAATAAATGTATCAATAATCCCTCTGCGCCTTCCCCCAAGAGAAAGCTGTTTTGCAAAAGAAAACTCTTTCTAGGACTCCAGGGCTGATGCTGTCAGGACACATCATCTGTTTTGACCCAAGCCCAGCTCTATGCCAGCTATGCAATTTCAGCTGAGCTACTGGTGCATGTTTGGTCTCTCACCATTTAGCATTGTTATCAGCTGCTTCAACCTCCCATCCATCATTCAAAGTACAGTTTAGGAAACCAGAATAACACAACATACATTAAAGGCAATCTTCAGCTTCTGTAGACTTGCATAGCCCTAGGAAAGGCAAAAGAATTATGCTGATCTAAAATTAAAAATTTCTAACATGTTGTTCTCTTCACATGGCAGCAGAATTATAAGTAGGACCAGAAGTGTAACCTGCTGCTGCAGTTGTTGACCAAGGGCCACATAACTTGCTCATAACTTTACCAGGCTATGTTCCCTTCTAGTACTAAATGTTTACTTTGGACTAGCTTAATATGATAATGGAGGATCTAAGACTTTTAGCTCTTCTGATCATTTCTATGGAAGACCACGTTATGCCACATGATATTCCCAGTGTGTGCTTCCTCAGCTCTTCCTGTGTTTATAAGAATTTAGCATTGTTCTTCCACTGATGGCTGCAGTATAGCTGGGCACGTACCTGTGTACTGAATGAGCTCAGTGCAAGGGAACAGAATTAAAGACAATGCAAGATGTTCACCACCCATGGGCTGATTTAAGAGTAATAGGGTAGCCATGATTTTGGCACTTCCCGTCTTAAGTGCTTAAGTCCATGATCTGCCTTACATGTCTGTTCCTTTCTATTTTTCACTTTTAGATATGGGGTAATTTTTGGTAGAGAGGGACTGAAAGGAGGAAAAAAACATGGTGACTGTCAACAGAAGAAGATAACTCTAAAACCACCTGTAAACGCTGAAGTGTGCTCTCTTTCAATAGGGAAAATGACTGGAACATCTCCATCTATTATAGGACATCTGAATTTTTTAGGTAAAAGTTTTCTGGTTAGATTTTTCTTCTGTTTTAAAATTTGAATTCATTATCTGCCAAGTAATTAAGTTATAAAGTCCAGCTTTTTTTTTTTTTTTTGCAGGGATGGTGCAAAAAACTTTGACTTTGCCATGAGTTTTGCCTTTGGGGGAACATGTTTAACATGGTATATGCAGAAGCAGTATGATGTTTAGCAGCACCAGAGATCAACAAGGTGCATTTTAAGCAGCTTTTAATGACCTGAAAGGGCAGAGAAGTCTGGTCTTCATAGCTTAATCATGTGTCACCAAGAATTGCTGGGTTACAAGGAAGCTGAACTCTACTAAGATTTTCAATATGGATGCAGAAGTCCCAGGAACTCATTGATTCATTTTTGTTCTGATAGATCTGAAATCACTTCTGATTGATCACAGAGGCCTCAAAGTATGTTCATGGAATCCCCTCTGTTGAAGGACTTCCATATCCTTAAATTTGCTGAACTTGAAAGCCTGAAAAAGCATTGTACTGCGTGCTTTTCAATACTCAAATATGAGAATTTGCTCCCAAATAGCAACATGGAATAACATCCCAGAGCTTACCCCTGTACTTGAATGCCCTATATTAAAAAAAAAAAAAAAAATAAATAAAGTGCAGATTTTAAATCCCCTGGTATGCAGACTCCAATGAAAGACTACTGAAGAACTAAATATGGGTAGAGGACCCTTTTGTATTGTCAAGGCCAGATAGTGTGACTTCAGACTCTTAAATTGATGACCTACACACTCCTGGTAACACTGCCTTCTGTAGATTGTACTCTACATCCAAATGAGCACATGTAATTCATACTTCCTTAGAACAAAATATTTTGGTGGCTATTAGGTTTTATGTAGTAGGCTGCTATTTAACTGTAAGGTATTACTTGGGAAGATCAGCATGCACAGGATAGAGCATCAATATTTTTCCCTTCCAGCCTTCTTCAGCCACCTACACTGTGGTCTGCAAAGAGCAACAGCCCTTTGTATGATATGAAGCTACCTCTACCCACCCGATCTCTTATGGAGCAGGGCTTCAGCTAAGCAGAATGGAAATGCAGTACCTGGTGGCCCTCACTTTCTCCTTGACAATGGATATATGTATACACCAACTGATGTGTACTTGGGCTGTTTTTTAACTTTGGTCTGGTAGTGATGTGAGAGATCTCTGGCTCAGGTGATGTGAGTGTGGAGAGTATGGGGATTCTTGTGCTTCTTACTCAGCTTGTGAACCTTGTTATTGTCCTGAGGTGCTCCTTCTTCTATGAGATATAGTCCAAAAAGAGACTTGTCAGTAATCTGTCATGAAACTACCTCTTCAGCAAAACTTCCCCTAAAGAGGAAAACAAAAGTAATTTTGAAGGTTGTCCTTATATTCTAACTCCTCTTTAAGTTTGCATCTTCTATCTGCATTTTTCATCTTCTAATTCTTGAAGGATACCTCATCTTATTATAGTACATTTCTAACAGGCAACCTCTTCAAAGTGGCCTTGTGTGTTGGCTGTACAGCTGAGAGTGAGGCCTCACTTTGTGTAATGGTTTAATTATAATGTCAATGTGGATTCATTAGCATGACAGCTGTCACTGTAAATGGGTGAGCAGGGAAGCTTTTGGACCCCCTGGGGTCAGGGTAATTGATGTAGTGAACAGAATACTGTATTCACTGAACAATGGGACGGGTTTCCATTCTGACCCGGGAAGGGCAATCAGTGTAAGCAGGGAATCAATAGCAGCTGAATTTTCATCCATGATCAGATTGATTCAACCATGTTAACCTCCACGTGCAGATTATGTTCTGCTGGAGCCTGGGTGACTCTAGCACACCCTGAAGCAGGACAGGCAAATGCTGATGTTTTCATTTTTACTATAAATCTTGAACAGACACAAGAGCAGCTGCAGTTTTGCTCCACCACTCTGATCAGAGGAAAAGAGGATCTGCCTAAACATCTGGAGGCAGTTCTTTGTTTGTTTTGCCATTGCTTCCCCAGTTCATACTCTTCTTGACATTTATTCCACAGTTCATCTTCCCTTGCCAAGTATGCCTTTGGAAAATGAGCTAATAGCACAGTATTGCTCATTTTCCTTAAAGGAATTTGCCCCATGGAGTATTCATGCTGCCTCTATGGGAGTCTTGATAAATATTGGTGAGGCTTGATATCTACTAAAGGTTTGTTCCCCTGCAGGTCCATCACAGATCTTCTGTTGATGCTTCTCCAAATGGAGTTTATCTCATTCTGACAACTCATTCCTGTAATATTTGCTCATCTATTTGCTCTTGTCTTGTCGGTGTTCCTTGTACAGTTGACCAAATGTATAAACCAAGCTGGAGACTGCAAGAGTTAAGAAAAGTAAGGTGTTACTATAGAATCTGTAGGTGTCTTCTGTAATATTTGTAAGGTAACCTGAATACTAAATTCACTCCTTTAAGGATGGAAAGCATTGTTTGTGTTAGGTAAAAGTAAGTTGAAGCAAAGAAATTGAGTAAATTATGCTTAAAGGCTGGAGTGCCATCACTGTTTTGAGATATCTCTTATTTCTTCCTTGACAGGTTAAGAAGTGCTCACTGAGGTTTTTTCTTTCACTGAGAAAATAAAGCAGTGTACAGAGACTTCCTTCTGTCTGTCTTACAGAAAACCAAAAATCCATAGTTTCCTGTGAAAACAGAATATTCTTTTTTGAAATCATGCTGAGTAATAAGAGTTAGAAGATGCAGGGCAAGACTTTTAAACAGCTGACAGTCTCCTTTGTTCTCCACAGCCATGGCTCTTTCTGCAGCAGGGAAGCTGTGCACATTTGGAGGAAAAGCACACTCCAGTATGTGTGATTCATAGCTATAGCTGTGTGCTATAGTCAAACTGAAGTTTTGGTCTCCTAAGTCTGACCCTTCCACGAAAGCCTAATGTTGAGAGAACCCTGCCCCTTGCTGCTCCCTGCCTCCTTCAGTGTTCAGGAGCCTGAGAGATTCAGATGTGTTTCAAGTCTGCTCAGAGGAGTGTCTGAAAATACAAAACACATTATGGGTGTAGAACTGTCTGGAGGAAGAGAGGAAGTTCAAATACTCGGGGATACAAACAGACAACTAACACCAGTTCTGGAGAGATCTGGTTGAAGTAGAGGCCAGCAAAGCAGAGTGCAACAGGAGTTGCTAACACTTAATGGACATTAAAGTGTATAATGAGATGAGGAGGGGAGTGTGTATGCTAGGGTGTGCTGAATGGCCACTGTGTCGCAGACTCTTCTCTCACTCTTAAGGTTACTGCAGCTACCAACTAGCCCAAGGCCCTCGCCCTTGGAGGAACGTTGCTCAGCTCCCTCGGTGAGGATCACACACTCTATGCTGTGCAGGGCTGCAAAGCAGGGAGGAGAGATTTAGTTTTAGCAGTTTCTATAGAGCCCTTCCAGCACTTTCTTCTAAACACAACTGAGGGTAGGAATTGCATGAGGAACTGGTATACTTAAATGAACATTTTTTTCCTCTGATAAAATTAAATTGCAAGGAACTCTAACATCCCAATATGATCCTAACTTTTTGTCTCTGGAATTTTCAGGGTATCTTAGTAATTTCTTAGCCTGAAAAGCTCAAGTATTACTGGATGTTAAGACACAGAGTGCCCAGCTCTTTATTTATCCCCTTTGAATGTTGTCACCGTGGGCCAAGATATTTATGTTCTGCAGGGACAGGAGGAGTTTTGGTTAGGAGATGCTGTCATTTGAAGAAAGGATAGCAGAGTTCTTACTCCCCATAGCCCACCAGACAAAGGTGGGAGTGCTGAACACCACAGTTCCCCTTTCCACCTGCTACACTATTCCTCTTAAGCTGTATATTTACATACAACAGTTTCTAACAAAAAAAAGGCTGTACAAATAATTTCCTTTCAAAACTGGGATTGTTTGTTGCTTGACAAAAGTCACTGAGGAGGGTCAATAAACCCCAGAACCTCTCCTGCCTAGGAATGCTTACCTCTCAGGATTGTCTGTTATAACCAAGTATTGAAATGGGAGTACTGTATCTGGAATGACTGTCTCAATCCAACCTCTCTCATATGCTGTCCTGGTTCAGTGGTGAGGGTTTCTTTCACTTTGATTATGTCAACATTGCCTCTAGCTGATTATTATGTTGGCATTCAGGACATATGTAGTGTGGGTAACTGCTTTTGTTAGCTGGAAATATATGACTTGAAGTAGATTTCATAAAAAATAAATTAATGGACAAAAATATAGATACCTTCAGTAAGAGGTAATTTTATGTGAGGGATTCTAAATTCTTACCAAAAATTGACAAACACCTTTTCCAAACACTGGGAAGAAGTGACACTGCAGATATTTTGCTACAGAGCAATGGAAACCACTACAATTAACAAAGTTCTCCAAGCACATACAAGGGATGGAGCTGTGTAGAGTTAACCAACTGATCCAGGGTATCATTGCTCTCTTCAAAGGAAGTGACTTCCATGATTAAACTGGACTTGTGCAAGTCATCAAAAGGAGACTCTCTGTGCCTTTTCCACCAAAGTAGCAACAAGCTTGGGTCTAGCACTGTACATTGAAAACCTGTGTTTAAGGCAGTACAGTGGATATCAACCTGTACCTGGTTAAAATGTAAAAGAAAATTAATATTGATAAAGGATAAAGAAAGGAGAAAGTAGAAAGAGGGCACAATCATATTGCCTCCTGAGGAGGCTTGTGTATGCACAAGCACATGGTGTCGCCTCTGTTTGTTGCATAAAGGCTTGTGTATGCACAAGCACATGGTGTTGCCTCTGTTGGTTGCATAAGTGCTTTTAAAATAATGAAATTACTTCCATCAGAAGGAGGAGTGAGATGCTTGCATGATATGGGTTTTGGGGAGGAGGAAGGGGGAGTAGGAAGGTTTGCTTCTGTGATTTAAAAATATCTAGGGCTGTATTTATACCAGCCAGGGAAGTCGTGTTGCCAAGTCTTTTAAGGCTTACAGAGGAAACGCAACACAAAGCAAGAAAAATATCTGTGGAAGTACTTTAGAATGAGCTCCAGAGGAAAAAAAAAGAAAAAGAAAATTCCAAATGCTGCATACTGTGTGGTCTTTAGAGTACTACTTTGAGGGAAGGAAGAAGAAAGGCTGTATAAAATGCAAACATACATACTTATGCCTCCTGGTAAACTGGCCTGAATGTTGTGACCAAAAGCAAGAGGCTTTTGAACTTTACATTTTCTTTGACTCTGGAAAGAAGGAAGAGGCTCTACTGCAGTAACCATCTTCCTATGTTTCTATTCTGAATAGTGTCAGGATTAAAGAGACCAAATATAGCATGAAATGTTTCATTTGGGGGAGGAAGGGAGAACTCTCTTCTGAAGAATTTCCAATTCAACGAGTGTTTGCTGGGTTAGGTATTAAGAAACCAGGGGATGCATGCAGTGGGTTTGGCATTGTATTGCTCAGCTAGAGCCATCACATCACAGCAGAGGTGATAGAAGCAGCTCAGACTTGGGCTAGAGAAGGTATCAGTCTGGGAAATGAGGGAGGACATGTAGTCAGGTAAAGACCCATATACTCTGTGTGACTGGGACTGTGTACCATAATGGGAGAAAGTCTTTCCAACAGTTCTTCTGCCTTTTCCCTTCTCCACCAAACCCCTTTGTGATTCATAACCACTTTCATCTGCTGGTTTTGGTACCAATCCAGGGAATGGTCTGGCTATGGATGAGTAGTATTGTATTTCTCTGTGTACCCCTGACAGTAGATGAATATTTTTGAGAACAGCAACCATCTCAACCAGTAAAGAACAACTGGGCAAGTGAAACTTCTGTGTTAGCAGATCCTTACTAAAATATTTTCTTCTCCATGTTGGAATAAGGTACTGTCTCTAATAATTAGTGTGGGTCCAAAGTATTTTTGTAGCATCCTGAGCAATTGCAGTGGACCAAGTATATCTTTAATGACACACACATTTATATGGCACAAAAGAAACAACATCCATCAAGTGAGTTTTTCCTCAGCTTACAACTATTCATGGTCTAGTACCTCTCCTCTCATCCTCCTTAGCTAGCCATCAGCAATAGAGCCTGCCACAGCTGGCAGCTAAAGCAGCTGCTGCATAGCTGCAGAGCTAGTGACACACATTTGGCACTTGCTATCTAGGGTTCTGCTATGCTGCCAATCTGTTGGAGATGTTAATGTGAGCCTCAGAAGTGTGCCTAGGAAACCAATCCTGTGGACTGAGCACCTCAGTCCTAGAGCTTCAGTGTTTGAACACTAAGTTGAATGTATAGCTGTGATCCATTTTCTTCTTGACAGAAGCTTTGGATTTAATTAGTATGTGACTTTTTTCTTTCTGCATAAAGTGTCTATGAAAATATGTTTTCAGTGGTAAGATGGCCAATTTAATTGTATAGGAGGAATAGGAAGATGAGGCAGAAAAACTAACTTTAAAAAAGGATGTTATTCAAGTAACTATTGACTAGAGCAAAAATAAACTGACTTTTTCTTATTCAGATTTCTTCTGACAATGAGACCTTTATGTAAGGGACTGATACAACAACAAAATCTTGTTTCATCAATATGTTGCAGTCTCCTTGCCCAAGAATGAGAGGTCATATGCTGCCATATCTAACCTTAGTCAGAGCTGGCACAGATGCTCTGTTAAAAATGAAGCTAAGAACTTCTTTCCTTAAGTCCTTCATTCTTCCTTAAGAGTCCTGTTTTAATTTCCCTCTTTCTCCTGTGACTGCTAGGCAAACTCTCCGAAATCCTGGGGACTGTCAAGGGAAATGATGACATGTCTTTTCTTGCAAGTAGACCAGAAGTCTGCAGTGGCAGAGTCAGAGCTGATTGCCTATCTTATCTCAAGTCGCTGGTCTCTAATTCAGGCTTTTGCAAACAACTACCAGTCCTGTTTTTTTCTGGAGCTACAGGTTAGTGTTTAATGTACTACTTTTATGGGTCTTTGCCTAAGAAAAATGAGAAAAAAACATTTTGCCTTTTTGATACCATCTGGGAAGGGACTCAAATCAAAATTCAAAGTCCAGAGAACCTCCAGGTGAGAAGGTGAAGGATGGGGGACATTGTCTGTCAGTCAGGACCTCTTTCCTTGTAACCACCCCTGAAGCATGACAGGCCACGATTTATCAAATAGTAGATAAATGTCAAATCAAACAGAATTATGTCAAATTGACTTGGGAGATTCACTTTGTCCTTGACCAATTAGCTGGTGGTGATCCTTGTAAAATGTGTTTATTAAAGTGAGATCCTTGCCAAAAAAAAAAAGAACCATAGTACTAAAGTAAGTCATCCTATGTTATTCACCAACTTTCCTTCATCACTGTGTTATGAAAGAGGTTTCAGAGCAGTTCAGTATCAATACCTATCCATCCTCCATGACCCATAGGCCACCCCACAAGTATGACAGACAAATAGTGTCTGTCTGCATGACAGAATAGCACCTTACAGACATTCAGGCAGTTTAGTTCAGTATTACATCTTTTCACTGCCACTGGATGAGCAAATTGTTCTAAAACTTGCAAGAGAGCCAAGTGTAGAGCTTGCATGATCTCACCTTCAGAAATTCATGGTTTATGGGTTTAGACTCCTTGGTGTGGTCACAGTCTGGCTGCTTAGAGAAAATGGTGTGACCATATACATTTTTTGATAGCATCTACCTGAACCATAGAAGCTGGTATGAAACAACAGGCTATATGGTTGTCTACAAACCCATTGTATGAACCCATGAGCTGTAAGGCTAAATCTGACCTGGTGCATCTTTGTATCTGCTTCTTACTCAATAGAAACAATCTGTCCTCAGAAAAAGATGGGGAGGGGACCTGCTGGTGGAGAGTGGAATAATTTTGCAAACTATGAGGTGATCACAGATATTTCCTGCTGCTGGTCCTAGATTATTTCCTTATGTGGTAGTTCAAAGATGCCATGAAAATGGTAAACAAGCATGAGCAGCCTGGTTAGCATGATGAGTAAATTTCTCTGTGCATGTCAGTAGGAAGAATGCTCTAACATATATGGGTGATGAATCTTGGACATGTGCATCCATGCTGTTATATTCAGCACAGTGTTACAGCATCTTGCTTTGTCCTGCCTTGAAGGATACCAGTCCATGCACCAGTCCATCTCCCACACATGCTGAAATCAAATGATTCAGTGTGTGGGTTTTTCTGAGAGAGACATAATGGCAAAAATCTGCTCTCTCCAGGTTGTTATACATGATAATGAAGTCTAGAATAGAATATTTTCAGTTGAAAGGGACTTACAGTGATTGTGTAGTCTAACTGCCTAACCACTTCAGGGCTGACCAAAAGTTCTAGTATGTGTCATGATGTCTAGCATCATGATAATTTTTTTTTTTAGTACTACTTGTTGCACAATACTGCAGTCAATACACTCCTTAAAAGAAGTTCCGTTGCATAATGAAAAATATCATGTTGCAAATTTTGAATAGGAAATTTCTTCAATGCAGTTACTTTTAGATAAGCTAGGTTCCACCTATATTATCATATCAGTGTAAGGCAGGAGCACTTTTGAAGTCTATCTCCCACACATCCCCACTTAAGATGCTTTGGTTCGTGTTGTGAGGCAGTCCTGGAGGTCACAAACGCCTTCTGGATGGACTGAAAGCAGATGTGTGCCCAATATGCTCCAGCTAATGGGTTATAAGTCCAGGGGAACTAGGCAAGAGGCAGGCTGAAGCTCCCCATAAATTTTGTGCTGTATGAAGTTGGGTTCTCTACCACTTGCTTTGCTCTGCAGATTCCCTCCTACTGCAGTGTTGCTGTTTGCTAGTGCAGACCTGGCCTTCATTTTTATCTAAGATTTTAACTTGCAAAGCATGTTCTTTTCACTTGCTTCCATTGTATTGCCTTGATAATTTCACAGATCATTGAAACTTGACTACCTCAATCCGTGGGTTGTTTTTGGTTGGTTGGCTTAGGCTTTCAGTGGCTTCTGAGGCTTGGCTGTTTTCTCTTTACCGTACTTTTACCAGAAACTGGACATTATCTACAGCTTGTTTTGGAAGCTGATCAATCTGCTGCTTCTACCACGTTACAAACACTCTGATAGTTGTTTCTGTACTATAGTATGTTAATCAGTCAAGTCTGGTCTCCATATCTAGCATGACACTTTTGTCTGCAGACCTGTGATGTGCCCAGTTGTGCAGGAAACTTGCTCAAGGCAAAATCTCTGGTCAGACAAAGCCACAAAGCAACTTAACGGTACATTATCTGCTGATTTTTATTTTTTTTATTTTTTCTTTTTTTTTTTAGTCCATATAGAAAAAGCAAGGCCTCTTGGCTCTTATGCAGAACCTGGTTTTGTAACATTAATACTATCCATTTTGTGGCTTTTGAGGAAAGCTGCACTGTGATCTCAATTAAATACATTTTCTTCTTAATGCCAGAATTGAAACTCATAATGATGTGTAACATCAGATTTATTGCTGCGTTTGCATCATTATTTGAATTATTGTAATTCTACCATATTGCTCTCAAATTCAGCATTGATGTATGCATAATGGGTGGGATTTTCTGTAGGGACTGCTATTACCCTAACCCTTTTCCTGTTGAAAATTGTGTAGTCTTAAATCTGCTCTTAATAAAGTGGATGAGTCTCACTAAGATGACTAGGAAAAAGTCTTACCAAAAGTCATAATTTCCTCAAAATCTTTATTGCCTTAAATATAGATTCATCCTGTTCTCAACCCCAAATAAAGTAGGGCCAGCCTTCTATCCCTGTACTGACCTACTTCATAGCATGAAACACCTGTGTGCGCTGCTGTGGTACAAATAGTTATCACTTCACATGTATGTAGTTCTAGCTGGTTTATTTCAAGCCAACAAGCTAAAGTCTATTACATTTGGCTTGAATACTCTTTTACCAGTGCTGGCTTATGTGCCAGCACTGTATGTTTACAAGTATGTTACCAATCAACTTGCCCTCTGATTTATGTTTCGTTATTGGGAGAGCTAAAACTGTTTAGATAATTCACAAGCAAGACACTGATGCTTTCTGGTAGTGAAATAAAATAAAAAAAATCTATCAGCATGTAATATGACCATAAAATTAAGCACAGCCACAGCATCCCAAACCAGACTGACTGAATCACTGCAAAAAATGTACTCAAACCCAGTTTTTCACTTCCAATTCTTGCAGTACATCAGGGAAACTTTCAGCTGCACTCTGGTAACAATAGCATTGACTCCTGACAAACTGGTGTGAAGAAGGAGAGGAAACCTTTGCATTTTCACAGTGTTAAGACAAAAGAAACATTATCTCTTGTACGAGAAATTAGCCCCGAGCATCCTGAGGTGGATTTTGCTTGGATTCTCTTCCCATCACAGCACACCATCCTTAATGCATGCCACCATGCGACTGCTGTGCAATGCACTTTCCACCATGACATTTAATTTTGTGTTTTATGACAGCACCTCCCAAGCTCAGAGAGGCAGCAACTTGTGCCTGAAGCACAGCAGCTAACTTCTTGGTCTTCACAGTGAGCCAAAGCCAATGGGCGCCTTGGACAAGCCATTCCTAGACCAGGAGGATCAGCACTTGTGACCACTCTGCTTGGTTGCTGATGACAGATGCCTGTCACTCGGAGTGCAGATAATGTGCTGAGGATGACAACTCGCTGTCCCCATTCTGAGCCAGTGGTGCCCTGGGGGTTGAGTGTATGGTCTCTCTCAACTCTATCTACTCTGGCATGGCGATGCAGGAGTGGCTGCCAAGCCTGACTGTGGGATCGGAAGGTTGGAGCGTTTCCCTCCTCTTTCCAGGCAAAGGAAAAAACATTGCCAACTTGTTTGGGTAGTTCCATTCATACCAAAACTGTTGCTCTTACTGGCAGGATCCCTCAAGTGAGCTGGTTATCTTTATAATGCCATTATTAGTCAGATGACACATCGTGCTTGCCTAAGGACCTAAGCTAGTTAATAGTTTGGTCAACTGGAATACAAGTCTTGATCCAGCCCCTAATGGTTAAAGGACTGTTGATGTTTTCAGGCTAAGACATTGAGAAATTAGAGATTTTAGTAGCAGGGTGATACAAGCTAAACTTATTGGAATTTCCCTCTTAAAAAAACGCCCAGACTCTTCAATTATCTCTGTCTTGCTCTGTTTACTAGAGTATCTGAATGGTTTCTCATGGTTTCAACTGTTGTCTTACAGATGCTAATACAGTAGTTATTCAAAGAATTGCACTGGTTCATAAATTAAAATTAAAGATTTTTTGATGGAGTACAGAAAAGCCAAAGTTTGTCTTGGATGCTGAATGTAGGTGACTGAATATGGATCAGCTAATATCTTGCTATGCTATGTTAAACCTTCGAGGGTTATAGTGAATGGCATTACATCAGGTTGGTGACTAGTCACTAGTGGGCTCCACAGGGCTACATCTTAGGCCAAGTGCTCTTCAACATCTTCATAAATGACTTGGATGCAGGACTTGAAGGGATACTAAGCAATTTGCAGACTATATAAGATTGGAAGGAGCTGTTGACTCCCTTGAAGGCAGAGAAATCTTGCAGAGAGATCTTGATAAATGAGAGGGCTAGGCAATCACCAACTGCATGAAGTTTAACAATGGCAAGTGCCAGATTTTGCACCTGGGACAGGGCAACCTTGGATGTATGTACAGACTGGGGAACAAGATGTTGGAAAGCAGTGCCACAGAAAGTGGCCTGGGGGTCCTTATCATAGAATCATAGAATCAGCAAGGTTAGAAGAGACCCCTAAGATCATCAAGTCCAACCATTAACCTGTCACCCTGTTGCAACCCCTAAACCATATCCTCCAGCACCAGATCCAGATGCCTCTTAAACACTTCCAGGGATGGTGACTCCACCACCTCCCTGAGCAACCTATTCCAGTGCCTGACCAACCTAAGAGTGAAACATTTTTTCCTTAACATCTAATCTGAATCTCTCCTGTCTCAGTTTATGAGAGTCCCCTACTCTGGTTCTAGTCCTCTCATTCCAGGCATGGCAGAAAAGACCATCTCCTACCTCTCTACAACACCTTTCAGGTAGTTGTAGAGACCAATGAGGTCATCCCTGAGCTGCCTCTTTTCAAGGCTGAACAATCCAAATTTTCTCAGCTGCTCCTCATATGACATGTTTTCTAGACCCTTTATGAGCCTCATTGCCCTTCGCTGGACTCACTCCTGCGCCTCAATGTCCTGTGTAAACTGAATGGCCTAAAACTCCACAGAGCACTCGAGGTGTGGCATCACCAATGCTGAGTACAGGGAAATGATCACTTCCCTAGTCCTGCTGGCCACACTGTTCTTGATACAGGCCAGTATGCCATTGGCCTTCCTGGCTGCCTGTGCACACTGCTGACTCATACTAGCTGTCAACCAACACTCCCAAGTCCCTTTCCAATGTACAACTCTCAAGCCATCCTTGTCAAAGGCAAGTTGAATATGAGTCAACAGTGTGCCCTGGCAGCCAGGAAGGCCAACTGTGCCCTGGGGTACATCAGGCAAAGCATGACCAGCTGGTTGAGGGAGGTGATTGTCCCGCTTTCCCTTGAGTCCCTGTATGCAGTTTTGGGCACCACAATACAAGAAATATATTAAACTATTAGAGAGCATCCAGAGGAGGGCAATGAAGATGGTGAAAGGTTTTGAGGGGAAGACATATGAGGAGCAGCTGAGGTCACTTGGTCTATTCAGCCTGGTGAAGGGGAGACTGAGGGGAGACCTCATTGCCATATACAACTTCCTCATGAGGAGAACTGGAGGGGCAGGAACTGGTCTCTTCTCTCTGGCAACCAGTGACAGGACTCAAGGGTGGTGCCTGAAGCTGTATCAGGGGCGGTTTAGGTTATATGCTAGGAAAAGGTTTTTCACCCAGAGGGTGGTTGGGCACTGGAACAGGCTCCCCAGGGAAGTGGTCACAGCAGCAAGCCTGATAGAGTTTGAGAAGTGTTTGGACAATGCTCTCAGGCACATGGAGTGATTCTAGGGGATGTCCTGCGCAGGGCCAAGAGTTGGACTAGATAATCTTTGTGGGTCCCTTCCAACTCTGAGTATTGTGTGATTCTGTGAAATCTGTTATATGCACTCTGGTGATGCCAATATGCACGTCAATGCACAACCAAGCAGAACATTTACCTGCACCATTACAGAGAGAGGAGTTAAGCTGTAACCTTGATGAGGACATTGGAGGGATTCTGCTCTCCTGAAAGCCTGTGCTTTTGAGATTATAGAAGTCCAAAGAAAACGCAACCTGTCTGATGTGGTTCAAGGTGAAGGTCCAGAGATGTGTTTGATCTTGGACCTGAGTGTAGAGGAGCAGATCAGATCTAGCACTTTGCTATCCAGCATGGCTGTAGGAGACAAAAACACAGTTTTGAAAGTGGGTGCAATGGTAAAGAGGTCAAGACATGCTTCTTCTCATGGTGAAGTCAGTTACTGTGCTCTGGGTGATGTGGTATAGCATCCTCACTCAGTATAAGAAAAGTTCAGGCTGCTATAGCAACACAGGTAGTAGTTACAGTTACTGTGCACACAACTAGCTGAGGTCTGCAGCTTTCCAGGCCAGAATGCATAGCTGCTTCCATCACTTGGCGCATTATGCTCCTTCTGACTTTACCAGCCTCTGAAGTCCCTTTGGTGAGTGCATTTGCATTTTCCTTCCCTTTTCTTTCAGATAAAAACAACTTGAAAATATTTTGGCACTTTCTCCTCCATGGTGAGAATTTGGCCAGGGTCTCTCTGGGAATAACTATCAGCCACTTGCAAAAGAGCCCATCCTCTCCGAGCCTGCCTGTGAGCCAAAGCTTTTATCAGCAAAAGTTTAATTCTCTGTAGCTCTGCCATGACTCCTTTTCTCTCTTGTTGCCTCTGCTGGGCTAGATGGTGTGATTTAAGACTGACGCCTGGGAAGGTCAGGATGAAGGCATCTTCCCTGAGGGAGGTGGGCAAGGGACAGTCTAGATATTATTTCTATTAACACACTGAGAAGATGTGCTGGAGAAATACAGCTTGGAGTTTGAAAGAGGAGGAATATGTTCACCTCTGTGCTTCCAGGTATTGAAGAGGATGACTGCCTCTTTTTCCCCAGACTTCAGCTCCCCCCTCCCCAAAACTCATCTTCAAAGTCCTTTGTCCAGTTACACCAAGAAAGCCGTAAATCTGTACCCTTGTTTAGTGTGGCATGTACTCTGCCTCTAATCCAATTTCCCTTCTGTTTGTTCTCTGTACAGCCTCATTCGGCCTGACAGCTATTTAATAAACCTATTTGCTTTTCTTTGACATGAGGCAGAAGTGGTGGGTGTTGAAGAGCCATAAGGCCCTAGTGGACAATGAAACCCTTTCCCACTCAACACTCTTCCAGCTCAGCACAGATAAATTGTGTAGAACTGGGAAATTAACCCATCCTATCCTTAAAAAAAAAAAAAAAAAAAAAAAAAAGGCAGCATTCACACTCTGTTCTACAATTGATTCAAGTTGGTTTCCTCCACCTAAATGAGAATTCCTCTCTCTACCTGTTGGTGCAGATCAGCAAAGTTCTAAGATGTCTGAAGATGATTGTTTGTGCACCTTTTATCTCTGTCACCTATAAGAAAGCAAACCATTCAGGAACACTGGCATTTATAAAAAGAAAGCATAAGGTATGAAGGACCAACATTATCTGAGAAGGTGAGAGAAACTAGCCTGTTGATTTACCCACTAGGAAGATGTTTTTACAAAATGTCCAGCTTAGACAAAATGTCCAGACTTTTCTATCTGGTTTTCATGTATCATTTGCATGCTCACCTTTCTCTACACACTCCTCCTTCACAGGTATGTTGGTATGTGGAGCACTGCAGCAGGTATCTTTCATGTAGACTCAATTTTCATGCATTTTCATGCATGTTCTCCCTTTAGAGTAGGGAGGAGAAAAGGTACTTTTTATGGCACAGCTGGAAGACACACGGACTCTACAGCAGTGAAGATGATAAGAGAACAATATTTAGTTATATAACTACATCCAGGAATGAGAAATATTTTTCTTTTGATAATCTTAAAATAGAAAATAAACACAGCAAAAGTTTTAGCACTTCCTAGCACTCTCCAAATTAATTGGGGTTTTCTTGGTCTTTATCTCTTTTAATGATGTGGCATATATATATGTATGAAATTCAAATGTCAACTACCTATGTTCCAGGGTAATGGAAAAAAATAAATGTGGATTTTGAGTCTGCTTTTGAAGTCTTCCAAATGACAGATTAAGTAGAATATTCCCTGGCAATTATTCCAGCTATTTAAAACTGGATAATTTTTTCTAAAGTGAGCTTCTGTATTATTGCCTGTAGACTTTAATTTTAGAGCAGAGTATTACTGAATTAGATGCTGTACAAAGACACAGTAAAGGAGGTCTTTCCCAAAGGAGCAATGTAGAACACCCACAAGGAGCCATTCATTTGACAACCCATCATGAACCCCATATGTGTTGTCGTCCCAAGGGTATTAGAACTCTGAGTGATGTATGGACTTATTTACCATTGTCCTTTTTTTGTTTCTTATATACTGCATCATTTCTGATAGGCAAATTAAATATCCCTTCCCCATGTCTCTTTAAACTAACACAGCAGGTATTTTGATTCTTTTGACCTTTCCTTCAAAGTCTCATTTTGCAGTCTCTACTTGCTCTCTCTATGCCCTCTTCTAAACTCCCCAGTCCGTGTCTGTTCTTGAAGCACATCACATGTGGTGGTGGTCCAGAACGAGGAAACTGTTCTAGAAAAGAGAATGCATAGGAGGGTCTAGAGGCAGAGGTTTTTAAGAGAATGGCTTTCAGCCCAGCTTTCCCCA
Organism: Acanthisitta chloris; assembly: GCF_000695815.1. Taxonomy (NCBI): domain Eukaryota; kingdom Metazoa; phylum Chordata; class Aves; order Passeriformes; family Acanthisittidae; genus Acanthisitta; species Acanthisitta chloris. The sequence continues at coordinate 44,646 of NW_008689811.1, read as the reverse complement.
TCCTGGGTTCTTTTTCTCCTTCCCTCATGCTTTTTTGTAACTGCAAATGCATTTTGCCTGCACAGCTCATAAATCTTCGCTTTTGCCTGAAGTATTGAACCTGATGCCTAATGCAGCTCTTCAGGGTAGCACTATCAGGGGTATAGAGGGCACAGTGAGATGCCAAACAGTTGCCACACTCTGAATAGTTGTGGCCAGCTGTAAGTCCCCCCTTCTTTCCCATCAGGCTGCCCCAACAGGTGTTTCCAAACTAGCGTTTGCAGCTTCATTTCTTCCTTAGTGCAATGTGATTTGCCCTACTGAAATATCAGAACATTCCTATCAATTTTTAAAAAATAATATTTTTAGAGCTAAAATATTATAATTGTCCTTGGCAAATTATACCAATAGATATGTTTTCAAAGCAGCATCATTACTCTTCAATGGCATTGACCCCAAAATTTACTTTTTACAACTATTCTCAGTCTTGGGGAGGATTTGAAAAGACACCTGAGAATTATTCACTCACAAATACACAACTGCAACTGGTCCAGGACATTATTTTTTTTAATGTTGCTAGTTTACTTCATTTTTACTGTGAAGGAGGAAGGTCAGCACCAGCAGGAAGAGGTAGCACTGCTCCCTGATGTCATGCAGGAGCTATATCAGCTGTGGCAGCACCTATCCACAGTGAAAGGCCAAGTGGCAAGCTGAAATATGTTAGAGAAAAGACTTGCTGGCAGATTGATGGAGAATGCTGACATATTTCTGTAAACCACAATACAAAGGGAGTTAATCAAGATCAGGAGGAGTGTCTGTCTTCTTGAGAAGTCATTTCCCACCTCAATTAGCTGGCAGTTTAGGCAAACATACACAGTGGTTAGCCCCCATCAGTCTGAGTGATGCTTTCTTGAGCAACTCTTATACTCCTGCCTTTGCTAAGTCTCTCTGTGATGATGCTGCCGGCAACTGGTGGACTTTGTCAGCAAGCCAATAAAATCTTTATTGACAGGCTTAGCTTCATGTTTGGCTCAAATAATGACCCCTCTTAAAGCAGAGAGGAAGAGGAGGAAATATCTAGGCCCAACAAGCACAATGTCTATCAGAGGGTCGGAAGGAATTTAATTTCTTTTTGTTATATTGTCACATTTTACAAGGGAGCCTCTGCACGTCTCTGTTGCTGGATTGGTCTTTTGTGGGATGTGTTTTTTCTCTCGCCCTGTTTGTATAATTATTTGGTGCTTTCTCTCCTGGAGTGACCAATGTCCTAATTCTGCACAGAAGTCTATGTGAGCACTTTGAAGAAAAGCAATGTCTTGTACAAAATGATGACAAAAAAATCTCAAAGACTAGTGGTCAAGAGTCAGGCTTGTAAGCATAAACAAAGACAGGCAATAAACATGTGGTAGAAGGAGGTTTCTTTTAACCTTTTAACTGTAGTCTCTGATATTTTCCAGTATAGGTTGCAGCCCTTTTGTTTTTCACTCTCTGGATTTGTTAAACTGCAGCTCCCAGGCTGCACTAATGTGTTTTTTACCACTGTTCTCCAGTTTTTGCTGTCCCTTGGTATAATGAAACTCTGTGGATTTTCTTCCTGCCTGACAAACACCCTGTTATTGTTTTGGACCACACTGGAGGTTCTTTATAGCGAAAGCTCTCAGTAGTAGCCTGTGATAGACTGACAAAACAAAGTAGTAAGTCTCCAGGCCTAGTTTCTTTACCTTGCAAAAAGTAAATCGAATTTGTTTTTCTTACTTTGAATCACCCTTTGGTGTTTCAGAAATTAGAGAAAAATCATATTTTTCCTTCCTTGTCTATCTATAATGAGAATTCCTCTAGCTGTGCTAGGTGAATTCTCAGAGTGAATGATGCAGGTAGGCATAAAAATTGAACTAGGTGCCAACAGCAGGCACAGAGACTGATCCACTGATTCACCAATGTAGAGGAGGTGATCTGTATGGCTCTTATCATCCTATGCAAACTGAGATGCTTTAATAGTCCCTGGTTTAACTCAGGCAGCTGTCACAAGTGGCCTGCTCAAATAACATATGCAACTACTTTTTTTAATTGATGGACAGTCATCAAATTAGGAATTGTAGAATATAGTATGAATTCAGACAAAGGTTTCCTCTTTTCTACACCCTATACTTCGAACTATTTCATTATCAGGTGTAAGACAAATTAGTAAAATCTTCCTGGTATAAAACTAGCTTGTACAATAACATGAGTTTATGCTGAGGAAGAGCTTTGCTGGTCTGTTGTAGGGGAAGCGGGTGCCAATCTCTTATCTCTGCATCACTGGAAAATGCTGCATAAGGACAACATCTGGGTATTGTAAGGAACAAGTGTTTTGCAAATGGGAATGTGGAAGAACACTGCTGTGACTGAACAGTGCTTTCTTCTGTGTGACAAGGATGGCTGTACAAGGGATGTCCTTGTGATGTGTGTGGCTCCATTGGGTATCTGGACGAGCAGTGGGGCAAAAAAACATCTCTTCTGTCCTGCACATGGTGCTCTTTTGGTTGCAGAACATAAAACAGGAATACCATCTTCTGGTGTTGGACCCTTTTGAGTGACGGATTTACATTCCAGTGCTGAGCTTTCTTGGTAGCACCAAGGATGTTTTGGCCAGGTCAGTGCTCCTGCTGCTGCTGACAGACACAGGGGTCATGGAGGTGGTCTTGCAGTGAGCAACTCAGCCATAGTGGTGCCTTGTTAATTGCCACTGCTAAATAGGGTGGGGGCTCAGGAGTCTGCATGTTTGGTTCTTCCCTTCTTTGCAACAGTGTCGTCAGGAGCCACTACACTGCAGTTATTGGTGATGTCAGTATAACAATCGCCCTGAGGGAAAAATGAGTCTGAAGTTTATTTTTCCTTAGTGAATTCTTGACTTTCAAGTCAGGCAATATTCTTCAGCCCCAGCACTGGAGTGGTACGTAGCAGAGGGAGCATGCCCCTCCATCTGCCCGTCCACCTGAGGGAAGACATCAAAAAAAACCCAAATTAATTCTGCCTGCCTGGAAGAGCAGCTCCTTGCCAATGAGATTAAAATATCGCTGGCACTAGACATTAGGCCCAAGCATATTTCTTTTCTGTCAGCAAAATATTCCCCTCTTGCCCTCTCTTATCTCCCAGCTCCTCCTCATTCCAGCCTCAGCACCTTGTTACTGCTGCGAGCATGGCTGCCCCAGCTGAGCCACCTCTATGTCATCCCATCCCACCTCTGCCCCCCTTTTGGGAGGTCTTAGCACTAACTAGAAGCATTATCACTTTGCAAAGGAGTGGCAAGAGACTGAGAGGCATCTGGCATGCCACAGCATGAAACTGCCAGGGCTGCGGTGGGCCCCAGCCACGTAGCGTGCTGGCAGATCCCTGCTGCACCTGTGTGGATGGGAGAAGCCCCATTTGGGGCTGCAAAGCCATGTGGAAACCACGTGTGGTTCCAAATAAGCCCCCTTTCCATTCCCTTCATGGGCTAGGGCGTGTTGAGCAGTTTTCTGCTACCCATAGAGGTTGCTTTGTACCTGGTGCTGTATAAGCCAAGTGTGAACACATTTTGGGGACAACCTCTATGCATCAGCAGGACAAAATTGTCACAGTAGCTTGCAGGAAGAGTGTGTTGGCTGAGAGACTTGTGATTTGTGCTAGTAAGGAGCAGAATATATCAATGCCTTCATGAAACAGAAGAGATGGCTGTGCATGGATGTCTTCAAAATGCAGGCCTTGGACTCCAGAGATAGTTTGAGCTGGGAATGACACTTCTGAAATTTTTGTTTCCCCTTCAGCCATTTCCTCTTTAACACGTTGACCCCAAAACACTGGTAGTGCTCAAAAGAGTTGGCACAGCAGCTCTCAAACACAAGACTCTATTATTTCAAATTTATGCCTTAGAGCAGCAAAGATTCAGCTAAGCCTTTGATGCATCACATAGCCTTTTTCTCAAATCTCTTTATTCTGTTGGGAGGCTCTTTGGTGGCAGGCAATAACAAGGAAGGCTGGCTTAGAAGCTGAGAGTGGCTGATGCAGTGTTGCAGTTGTCAGTTTCTCTCTGCTGTAAAACTGCCCACTCAATGCATCACCACAGCCCTACAGGACATCAGATTTATAGCAATTGTGTATTTTATGTGTTAACAGTGTTACCCCAAGGGGAGTGTTAACCAAAAATATATGAAAGTAACTTGAGATGACTCTTGTCATGGTCAGAAGTTAAGGATAAAACACTTTAACCTGCAAGTATTTCTGCAATCCTGGAAAGCAGGGACCAGGATAATGCTTTGGCACACTTTTAGCAATTGCAAGGGTGTCAGATATTCAGAGCAAGATTCAAAGATGAAGATACAGCAACCTCAGACATCAGCTTAAGCCCCCTCCGTGGAGTATCCTACTATTATCTGGTCCAAATGCTAACCTCAGACACCATATATTTGTATTTCCCTCTGTATCTGGAGGAACAGCCTGGGGATAAAGGTACGAGGCTGCTCTGTCCTGGAGTTGCTATACGATGAAGTGATGTCATCCTGTTCTGCATCACCCTTACCTTGGTGCCTTACCCAAAAAGAATTGCTCATGGTGTGGCAAGAGGTGAACTTCGTAAGAACCCCTTTCCTCCGAGAGGGTGGAAAAGGTTTTACCACTCAGTTTAACTAAGGCCTTTGATATCAGCTGGCAGAACTTGCAGCCTTTTCCTGCCTGGCAGTTGCAGACAGGGAATTGCTGATAGCCTGTCTGAAATCTGTCTCTTGCTCTGAGTCAACTCCAGAGCTACCTTGACTGGCGCAGTTATAAGCCCTGGGAGATTTATATATTAGAAAAGGCGGGGGGACAAGAGGGAAGAAAAAAGTCTGGCCTAACTTCAGAGTCCTATGGGACTGTGAGAGGAAGCAAACTGGAACCCATTTTCCTATTTCTTTCTTGACCTTATCCGAGAACAGCCAGCCTATCTGTAAGTGGCAACTGTGGAAAATGTGCTCTGGCCACTTGGTGTGAAAGATAGGCAAGACTCCTAAAAAATCTTCTCCACAGCTTATCACCTTTCTGTTGGCTCCACAGCAAACTCGTGCCCCAGTGCAGAAGGAAACTGGCTGTCTGTAAGGCTGGACAGGGCCTCATCAACAACTGATAAGCTCTCCTGTGAACATTCAGGCTCTTCAGGGTTTACTGTCCTTTCAAATACCACAGAAGCTCTAGCTGGGATGATTCGTACCACACACACTCTTATACATCAGTGCAGTCAATATTTAATGTCATGCATCTAGTTCTCCCTCACTCTTTTTGCTGTTTCAGGGATGCTGTTCCTGTTTCGTGTGCATGTAAATGCAATAGGTCTGCATAGCATGTTTTATAAAGTTGGATAGAGGCATTTAGTGGCAATTCTCCTCCTAGTTCCCTAGTCATATTACAAAACTGCAAATATTCACCTTGCCACTAAAGAAGTAGTAGGAATAGAAGAGTTGGAGGACTACATGTTATGTTTGCAGGAAAGAAAATGTTCACAAAAACTTGATGCCTAGAAGTTGTTCAAAAGGTCTAGCTTATTTTAAGCTGGGCCAAGGAAGTGTGATAAGCCATTGTTCAAGTTTCTTTTTCTGATTTACGTAAAAGCAGAAACGTAGCACTACAAAGTGCTGCTCTTCAGAGGAACAAGCTTGTCCAGTTTGGGGAATGCAGTTATATAGACAGCTGACAAAATGCAATTAAAATGTGCTATTATGTGAAAGGAGCAGAGGGGTGCAAGGAGGCAGTAAAAAGGGATCACACATGCTGAAATTCTGATTTATATTTTGAATAGTAATTCTGTAAGAAAAGGCTTGATTTTGTCGTGCTGAAACTTTAAGTGAGCCAAAAAGTTGCTTTGGCAGCACTTTATATTCCAATCTTCGGAGTTGCCACTTTCAAACCATGGGTGTCTTCATGCTAAAGGCTTACACAGATTTAGGCACACTTAGTGAACAACTTTCAGTTATCATCAATATACACAGCCACCACTCCCACAGAAAACTGCAACAGACTGGAGCAAGTTGAACAAGAGGGATGGATGTCTTTGCGGCAGTCTTTGACCAAATGCTTTAAAACATAGTTAATACACAATGGATCTAATCTCACCAAAGCCCAGAGCCTTGTGGTTTCTCTCTGCCATTTGGCTAGGGAATTATTCAGATTAATGTAACTTTTAAATCTGAATAGCTAACAATTAAAACAACTCTGTTCAATAAACAAGTAAACAAAGCCACAGTAAAACACCTGTTTCCTATAGGGCATTTTCCATGTTAGATGGCCATTGCAACTGCAAAACATCAGACCCCAGAAGTTCGATGCATTCAGATTCAGAAAATGCTAGCTGGGATAACCAGGTATCTGATTTTGTGCCAAAATAAGAGTATTTCTGTTCTTGAGAGACTGGAGATACTGGATATGATTAGTTGTTAATGAACAGAACAAAAAAAACATGGAAAACGAGGAGAGAAGATCATTATGTGAGTTGGAAACCCTATCGGACAAGGTTTAGCCTCAAAGCCAACAGTCTTTGTGCACCAAGAACAACACTAAAGAAAGAGGAGACAGAATTGCTGGTTAGTGCTGGTATTGCAATGCTAGCACTTTTTGTATGGCTCAAGTAAGTAAAGCATGTGTCAATCCTTTCCTGGTTTGAGGTTTTTGTTTTTAAACCACCAGCAAAAGGGGTTAAAATATAAATGGAAATATATTTATCCAATAGGGCATGTACTAAAGCTGGAGGAAACACACTGTAATTACTGTAAAATGGATCTGCGTCTGTCCCATTAGGGCACTCTGAGGTGCTTTTACAAAACTGCTGTTACTGTCCTCCAGAAACCTTTGCTGTTAGGAAGATGGTGAAATTTTAGTAAAAAGTGTCCATGCTCCCACTGTAACTGAAGTTAACACGTGTTTAAAATATATATATATATCACAAGAAATAAGGTGATTTAAGAAGGAATTGGAAAGTTAAGATGAAGTGAATGGATGTGTCCTTATGTATTACAAATTAAGGTAGCCAGTTTTAACAGGTGATCTTTTTAGACTTTTAGAAACAGTTTGGCAGTTTTGACTATATAAATCAGCAGAATAACAGCTGTAGCTGTGTGGGCATGTTGGGTTTTTTGTGTGTTGGGGCTTTTTTTAAATAGCTCAAGATCTCTGTAACTCTAAGAGTGTACAGGTGCTCCTATATCACATTAATGCAAAATAATATCACACTGAACATCTAATTTACATGGGGCACTATAGGTTTAATTCAGAATAAGGCTTGGTATCCTGGAATTCCTTTAGATGACAAAATTAGTCATACAGTAATATCTCAGTGATGGGATAAAACATACATTGAACGATGTTAGAACAAGAAATCCCTTTCAATCCCATGTTAAATAGTTGACATACATACAATTTCTAGCTGCCAAAGGATCAAAAGTTAGTCCTTGCCTCCATGATTTCAATGATGCATTTGTTTTCCTTGGTCACCACAAAACCTACATGAGACCACACACTGGAACTACCTGTAGTGGGAGTTTGGGTTCGACCCCTTCATACTTATGTTTATTAGGTAGGAGTCTCACCAGAAACCTCTGGGAAAACACTGGGAGAAAGACACAGTCTGTGTTTGAGGGTTGTAAAGCTGGCTTGCTGTTGGAGTGCAACTCACTGGCAAGCACCATTTCCTAAAAATGTGTGGTTCCACCATCCTCTTGGGGTAGGGGACGATCTCTCTTGACAAACCTCCCATGCTCTTGACCCCTCCTGAGCGTGATAGCCACTCACCCCACAATGCACACCATGCACACCATATGGGCATGTGGCTGTGCTACAGGGCAATGCAGGCAGACAAAGTGGTTTGGATCCTGACTGCCATAGATATATGTCCCTCCCTCCAGGACTTACTCTGCTAATTATGGTCATGTGCTATTCTCCAGCAAATGTTTTGCTGACTTTCACGCTAGAGAAATTGTCTGGTGGTTTTCAGGTCTTTGTCTTCTTCTCCCTATCTCAAGAGCTCCAGCTTTGCATTTCTGCTCATTTTTCTCTATACATTCCCTACCTGGCATCTCTGTGGTCTACTTTATGCATGTAGAACAATAAAGTAGAGAAAGGAATTTGGACTGCCGAGCAACTCTGAGATTACTTGTTAATATATCTATTTAGAGTTTCTTAAAGATGTAGGGAAGCATATTGCTATTCAGTACACAAATATATCCAACTCACTCTCAGAGGCAATCCCATCAAATCAGTTCTTATGAAGCATTTGCCTGGCCTTGTGGCAACAAAATCAATAAATAAAAAAAACATAATTAAAAAGCTGATTAAGCCATAAAGCCTTGTAAATACAGGTTACAGCTTGCCAAGCAGGGGCCCTGGCAGACTTTTAGGGGCAGTGAATTTTAAATGCCAGGAGCCTTGGCTGTGGATATTTTGCCGTAAGTCTGGAAAGCAAGCTGATCTGATGTGTTTGGCCCAGCTCCTGGGAGGAAAACTATCCCTCTAGTGATCCACTGTCCCATGGTGAGAACAGTGCTCTCTAAATGAAAACAATAAAGGAGAAGAAAAAGCAGCTCAGCACTGCAAATTCCCCCTCCCCATTCATTTCTCCCTCAGTTGGGCAACAACAGCATGTGGGGAAGATGTGCATTTGTCCTCTGGCAACCAAACTGCATCCAAACTGCTACCAAATGACTTCTTCCTTTGGACCAGTTGCAACATGTACAAAGGCTGAAATTTTACAGAAGAAAACTGTCCTGCTCCCTTAATGAGAGTGATCAGCATGTCTTCTGCTTTTTAAGAAGACAATAACTTATTATGTTAAGCATGTGGTTTGCTTTTTTGACTAGAGAGATATTGTACATTGCAGACTGGTTGCTGTGGTGTCCTGCTTGGTGTCAGAAATTATGGGGATCTGCTGTTTTGGGATGAAAAGCGCTGCCGAACCCAGATGGATCTGTCAGCATAGAAAGCCTGTAATGCAGGGCTTTAACCAGAGTCCATTGAGTAGTCCCACTGGTTTTAATCATACTCAGAGGACTTTATCTGCCATGTTCTTTGACGTAGATGACTCTTCCTACTTAAATTAATTCATGCATTGCTGTATTTGTGTGAGACTAACACATGCCTACATGTTATAAATTGAAACAAAAGGACACACAGCTTCATTACCCCTCTAAAGGAGAAGTAGTAACAGGAGTAAGTAACTCTAATATCATAACTGTATTCAGGAGCAGGGTTTAGTCCTTTCCCCTGTGTCCTCACAGGCCCTTTTGTGATGGGTGCTAGCCCCAATGGGCAGGAGTATGTGACAGTGCTCTACCAGGGGTGAAAGGATGTGCAGGCCAGGGATGTGAAAAACAAGAAAACCAAGGGTCTGTATTCTACACTTCTTTCATGGGCTGTCTGTTTTCCCATCAGCCAAGTTAGGAAAACCTCAAGGACTTTGATTGCTGGGTATATTCCATTTTCATTGTTATGGGAGTGTGTTTACATGTGGGAGTGTTTAAAGTTGTTTGTTCTATTTGGTTCATTTCTCCAGACAAAATATGGAGTTTTTGAAAGAACGGAACAAGGTGTTGGGGGGATTCAGAGAAGCCAGGTGACCCTTGGCTTGCTGCCTCTTAGTAGACCCTTTGCTTGGGGTGCAACAGAGTGATATTTTACTGCTGCTTGTCTCTGCTTTAGCATACTCCTACTTCTGTATGCTTTTCTTATCTAGAGTAATGCCAGTGAAAGACAATGGTCCATTTTTTTAGTGTATTAAATAAAGAGAGAACAGCTAAAACCAGTCTGGTAATGGACAGGGGGAAAGTAGTTGGTATGGGTGAGTGGTAAAACCAATTTTTTAGCATCATTACTTCCAAGAAAATATTCTCGTGCTCACGGAACTGGAGGACATGATCTTAGGAGTACTGAATCCTAGTCCTAGCAGAGCATGGGCAGATGATCTCCTATTACTGGTCCTAGCCCACTGGGGTAAAGGTATTTATCCATCAAAGATGGTTTTGGCTGCCTGTAGCCTAGCTGCACTGGAGCCTACTTGCACCTTACTTAAGCTCCTATGACTCCTGAAGAGTAGAAGCAGGGTAGAAATAGGACATCTGTGGAGATGCAAAGCAAGTGAGTCACCACATGCACAGGGTAAGTGACCAAATACATAGGGTGCTCAGCAGAGGTTTTGGGAAAGTCCAATGTTTTGCTCCAGCTGCTGTCACTCTCCTGCCACAGTCCTGTAAGAAGTTCAGCTGTTTCCTCCCTCTTCCCACTCTTCCTCTTTTTTTTTGTACATTCAGAGTGAGAGGCAGGGACCAGAACAAGCAAGTCTTGAACTTAACAGTGCTAATAATAGTAACAGCCATGATAGCTCAGCCCAGTTGAAACCCTGTCTGATTTAAGGTAAGTGTGAAGAATTTGTATGTAGGAGTTGGATTGGGAGAGGCAACCTCTCCGAGGATATGTCTTTTTAAAATACCTGGTGCTAGAAGGAATGTGGTGTGCTTTGAAGGAAACATGCTTTGGCTGCTCTGAAACATTTTTATGAGGCCTGGGATAAATCAGCTCTGGAAAGTATGAGTTAGCAGTAATCAGAGAGGGAGAGAGTTTTATCCAGGATGTGGGAATCGCTTCAGACTACAGTCTTACTAATGCGTTAATAATGCGCCAAAGGAGATTTCTGTGGGTCACACAGCAGTGGCCCTTTGCCCCCTCTGCAGGGAAAAGAGGCTGCCCCACATGGACCTGGCATCATCAGGGGTTGATGGAAGGTCTGGAGCTGCCCATGCCCAGCAGCTGCCCCATCAAGGAGGGGGCTCCTCTGGCTTTGGTTGGAGACTGCAGGACTCATGTATGGGATTCACAGGGTTCATTCCCAAAAGAGTCAAAAGGGGCAGCAGCAAAGGTCGGACAGGAGTGAGGGGGAAGGAAGGGCAGCAGAAGGGAGGGAGTCGTGGCAGGTGTCTGAACTCCAACTATAAAATCCAATGCAATCACATAATCTCCTAAAGTGTTGCATTCTTTGTACATTGTGCAAATATTCAAAATATAAGGGGTGCTCTCTATACTCTGTTGGATTATTGAGTGTCAGGGATGAAAAATTTGGGATCTACAAGGTACCTTGATTTAAGTTTTTGAAGATGTATGAATACTGCTCAACTAAGCAAAACACATGCCCTCTTTGGGGTATCTAGTCTCTCCTGTGACATGAAATACACATTGATTACACTGTAAGGAGGACAGGCCTGATGATGAGGATGCTTACTGCAGAGGGGAGAGATGTGTGGTGGTGTCTGCACTGCTGTCTGTTATGTATGATGTGCCAGGTTTTACAGAAGGTGTAAGAGCTCCCTTTCCAGGGTAGCCCAGGGCTTGATGGCAGGGACTGCAGTCTGGTTCACCCATCCCCACTGCCCATGGATGGGTCCAGAAAGGACTGCTGGTCCTTGGGCTTCCACTTCCTTGGGCTTCCTACTTCTCCAGACTTCTCACAGACAGGGAAACTGCCAGTTCCCAGTGCTTGAAATTTGAGTGCTCTGGGTCATCCTGTTCTCTAAAGCCCTGAAAGTTTATGCATCCAGAAATGTATGCATCTAGGAAATGTAAAAGAGCTCCAACTGTAGCCCTGATGCCCAAATGAAAGCCCCCATGTGCACTTGTAACCAGCCATGCTGAAATGTAGCCCAGGCCTTGGAGAAACAATGTGGTCACATACCCAGGGAGCTATCAGGGAAAGCAAGCTGTGACAATAATGTTTGGAAACCACTCCAGGATGAAAGACATACTGCAGATTAGGTATCTAATCAATCTATGTTTCCACAGTAAGGCCATCATCTCAGGCCCCATTTTTTTGCAAACTAAAAGATCAGTGCAAGCTTCAGGTAAATCCCCAGCCTCTTTGCTATAACCCTGTGAACTTTAATTTTATTTCATTACTTGTTAGTGGCAAGCAAAGCCACATTAATTGTATGTACATGATGCTGAACCAGATTCTTGGTGAGATACGTCCCCGTGGTTTCAGTGATGTGAGCCAGCTGAGCATTTGGTCTGCCATTTAGCAAGTTTTTATGTGAAAGTATTATTTGGAAGCATACTTTGATATTTCCCCTGGTGCTGAGCATATTACATAGCAGGAGTTATCTGAAGATTACAGCTGAAGTCAGGATTTTTGTGCAACTCTTACAGCTGCGTTATTTCTCACACAGTATAAAATGCCTCTGCATCATTTTAGTTTTGGAGCAAATGTAGGCTTTATTGGACAACACTGTCCATGCTGGAGGGGAAACCAGTGGGGACAAGGAGATTTCTGCTCATGTAATGATTTTGACATGTCAAAATTACAACACTATCAGTTTTGGAGAGTATGACTCCAGCAGTGACTGGAAATGGAACATGATAATTGCAAGGAAAAGGCCTGGAACCCAACAAGATATAGGCAGGGATGACAGGCGGCCATGCAGGATGGGGAGGGATGGGGACATGGACACACTCCCTGACAGCATGTGTGATTTAAGTGGGAGAAGAGTTGATAAATTGGCTGTGGTTTCACCATTTGGGGCTGCCAGCATCACAACAAATGGCAAAATAAACACTTTGGCACGTGCACGTGTCTTCCTGGCCTGGAAAAATCCCACGAGGATTTTAATTCATTTGGAGTCAAGTTATTATGGTTTCTGTAGACCTACATACTCCGGAGCACAAATAGCATCTTCAGGCATAAGCACAGTTGCATTCACTCAGTAGCCATCTCTCATGTAAAATGACTGAAGGATGTAAGTGTTCTCAAGTGAGGGTAGTCTACACTAGTGCTGCACCTTACTCCTTTCAAAGTCCTCTAGCTTTGGTTCCTTTGGCTTTAAAAGAGCATGTTTGAAGAGTCTTTCTTGCTAAAGACCCATAAATGACTTAAGCAAGGTCACATGAATGTGGTTCTTTGCATGCTGAAGCGGTTGCAAAATAGGCATCTTCAGACCATAAATATGTGAGTTTAGGCTCATCTTGTCTGAATTTTAGACCACAGAAGACCTGAGACACTCTGTAAAGCTACCACTATTTACATATTAAATAGACAGTCAGTAGCCACAAAGAATAAGTAGGATAACTTTAACCAGTAAGCCAAATATCAGGCTCAGTCGAAATAAATAATTAATTTCTACAAGGCTCTGCCAGTGAAGTATTCAAGAACAGAATTAATATCAGTTTTTAGATCAAAGCTGATATCCTCCTCTGCTGGAATTATGAGATTCACTGCTAAAAGAAGTTTTGAAAGGTATTTATCACACTGCCTTCTACATGCCAACACTATGCATTGTTAACAAAGTATATATTAGGTGGACTAAACCTTGAAGGAGTTGTAAGTAAATGAGGAATTTTAATTGAATGTGGATTTTTCTCATTTGATTCAGTGGCAATTCTTATTTAGCCTGGCAGTTCGACATCTTTATCACTGAATTGAAGTAAAATTATAATCCGGAGATAAGGTGAAGACTGTCTGAATGGTAAAAGTCAGGATGACTAAGCAGTGATATAAACTGGTCTGAATGATTTGGTAAGCATAGTCATGTGAAATGAAGGGGTACAGTTAAAACACCAGTTTGTATATCTCATATCCTGCCCTCATCTACCAGGAAGGAGGATGTACCCTTAAAACCAAAAGTCTCAACTGGTTATACTGTAAAGTAAAGATTGTAGCACAATACTCCGGTTCTCTTCAACAGTAATGCTTATATGAATAAAGAGGTTACTGATCTCTGAGCTTGTCTATAGTTGGGACTGGTGAGAATGGCTGAAATACTGCAGTTTCAGCAAGTTCTGCTGGTAAGGTGCATACCTAGAGAGCACAGAAACAGCAGTAATACAAAATCAGGAGTTGGAAAGAAACTACATGCAGCTTCTTATGCATGTTTATCCTCCATAAAGGTCCTCCAGAGTAGCATCTTCGTTGGAAGAGTAGGTTGAACACCAAAGAGCTTTAGAGTCCAGTGAAGCGAGGCATAACCTTCATCTGTGGCTGAAAGCTGAAGCTGCACAAATTAAGCTGAAAGTAACACGTGTTTTTATTAGAGTGAGCCTAATCACTGGAACGCACTAGGGGGGGAGAGTGGATTCTTTGGCTCCTAAAGTCTTTACATCCAGACGGATGCCTTTCTGGAGATAGTCTTTAGCAAAACACAATTTATTGGACTCAATGCAAAGGTAACTTGGTGAAATGTAGTGACCTGTGATATATAACAGGTCAGACTGGATAACAGAGAGGCCTCTCTCAGCCTGGAGCATTACAAATCTATAAACACTTGAACTTTAGGAAATTATGACAAGCAAGCTGTAATATTTTTCTCTGCTGAGATTTCTCCAAAGCTCCTAAATAAATCAACATGTACATAGCTTGCTAAGCAGCATGTTATATGAACAGATTATTTTTATTTTAAGCTGTGTTGTAGATTTTTTTAATCTTGGGGTTTTTTTTCCTAAGCAGCATGTTATATGAACAGATTACTTTTATTTTAAGCTGTGCTGTAGATTTTTTTAATCTTGGGGGTTTTTTTTGAAAAATAGTTTATAAGATATTTTTCCCTTTTTTTTTTTTGAGCACAGTTAAGAAGCTCTAATGCTAAACCTTTCCAAGAACAGGGAGAATCCATATGTTGTACATGAGGCCTCACCAAGCTGTGCAACTTCATTGTGTTTGGCTTTTCAAAACACTTCCCATAGCAGTTTGCACTTTCCACAAGCCCTGGTATCAGCTTTAACTTCAACTCTATCAAAAAAATTATGTAAAACATAAGGTTTAAATGAATCAGGCTGATACAAGCACCCTATTCTCATAAGATGGAGCTGTTAATCTACACACTTCTCACAACAGGAATTAGGGTCAGGAATCATCTCTTGTGTGCTTTACCTCCTCGTTTGAAGTGATTGATTTTGCATTCTGAGCAGAGCTGCACTTCTGAGACTTTGTCTCTGGAGCTTCTCTCTATGCAGCCTCTTCTTGGAAGATTCTGTGGGGAAGAAGGGATACTAGACATAACTAGGTATTTAAGTCTTCCACTGAGGAAGGAAGTACTTACCTTTAAACAGGTGCTGAAGTCCATCAATGCAAAATAAATAAATGATCTGTGGAAACATTGCAGCATATACTTAAACATACCGCTCTGCTGCCAGTCCTAATGAGTCGTGGCTTCAGTCTATGGAAACACTTGAGGAGCTGTGTAATTCCAAGTGCAGAAGTTCCTTGATTTTAATGGAGTGATTTGTGTACCCAAAGCCATCTGCCTCCTAAGTGCAGGACTGGAATAAAGTGCTCTGAAAAGCAAAAGAAGCAAACTGGGAGAACGCGGTGAGCACACACCACTTACTTTGCTGCCCTGTGTTTGCTAGTCACAGCAAATAGATACACAGGTCTTGGGAAGGATAGAGGGGTGCAAGGCCTTCAGGTCTGCTTTTCTTTGGGAAAGGGTGGGGGGGTTGTTAGAGGAGGAAAAAAACCCCCAAACCTCAACGTTAAACACTTTACAGCAACTCAGGAGTAGATAGAAACCTAAATCTTAACCTGATGGAAATGAAAAGGAGTTTGCCTGAGATATGCAGTGATTTAGCTGCAAGCAGGGAACGAGCTGTCTCCTACCTCCTTAGGCAATGGATTGATGGCTGTTTGGTTTGTTGCTAAAGAGGTAACAGTTATTGATTTAATTCTTGTAATTCCTCCCTTGTTTCTCTCATCTCTGCCCTATAGTTAATGCAATTATTTAAAAAGAAAAAAGTAAAGA
>NW_008689811.1:26527-28897 GCF_000695815.1 Acanthisitta chloris | reverse complement strand
CCCCCCCCAGAGATTATTACTCCTAACACTGTGTTAACATAATCTCACAGCTGACTGAACACTACCCTCTGACCTTTTTTTCCTTGGGGACAAACTCAGGTTTAATTGACATTTGTGTTTGTGAGCTCTGCTGAGGACAGATTAGCAGTGGCTTAGCTAATTAGTATTTAAATGTTCACTAATGTTCCAATAGATTTGTCAATTACAATCTTATTAAAAATTGATTCAAAGATTTCACTTTTTGGAAAAAAAATCAGAAATGTCAAAGCTGATTCAATTTCTCAAAGGGATTAAAGAAAAAATCAAATCTGCTATTATGATCTTTTCATAAACGTGTATTTTTCTTGTCATCCTAGAAGGCAAGGAAAATATTTCAAATTGTAAATGGCCCATATGTTTCCTGAGGTGCAAATATGCTTACTACTTGTTGCTGGGTTGAAAAATTTGAGGATGTAATTAGAGATTTTATTAGGACTATTTGGAAATATTCACACTGTAATTAGGTGTGTTGACAGTCTGAACTTCCAACAAAACCTTTAGAATTTGAAATACTAGAAGAATCTTCCTGATAGATTTAACACATGACATTAGAATAACTCTATTTATACTACAGGATGTAAATCTCTTTAGTGTTGCCCACGTTGTACATGATGCATATTTAACCCACTACACTGAGTGATCTCTGTCATATTTTAGCCAGAGAGTTTCAATTTCAAACTCAATCCACAGTTTATACAGCAAATGATGCAGGCAGCTTCTGGCTGTGGAAAATCTTTGGCTGATCAAAACAGGCACAGCTTGTTACAAGCGGAAACCCTTGTTCTGACTTGGTAGATGAGGGGACCTCTTTAAGGCAACTTGCTGTCAATCAACCTTCTTTCAACCCCTTTCCACTAATGTATTTCAGCACACAGAGCAAATAAGCAAATATATTAAATTTTGATTAAAGTTTGAAATTGGGTGCCCTATAGGTAGTCTTTAAAGACATCTTAGAATCCATCCATGTAACTTAAATACACTTGATTTGACTTTTTTTTTCCAAAGATGCTAAGGTATTACAACAACCCAGCAGGTTCAATGTGTGAGGAGTGTCAGCCACTTAGGGGTTACATGCCTTCTGCAAATAAAACTAGTTTATTTGGAAATGTAACTATGGATTTGGGAAATTGGGAACCGTAAGGAAATATTCCTATGTGCATTAACTGTTCAAGAATACTCACATGATGACAAGTTCATCAGCCTTCCATGACAGCTGCAAGTTGAGCAGTAAGAATGTATGCTTATTTTGGGGTAAGATTTTTGGGCTCATGATTTTTAAAAAGTGTTAATTTTTATCAGGACAAAATCATGTTGTTTCCTGTCTAATGAACATCTAAGAAAAGATGCTTTGGATTGAACTAGTGGAGAGAGTTATTTTAGGTTTACCTGAAAAAAGTGACATTTTATTTTCAGATGCTTTGTTTAAACTTTAGCAAAGAAAAGATAGTCCAAAGTGTCAGAACATGTTTTTAGCATTCTTTTTTCTAAAGCACTTAGAAAATAATACTGTTTTCAGAATTGTGGTAACTTACCCAGATACTTTCATACCAGTACTTTTTTCTTTGCTGAGCTCTTTGTCCAAGAACCTGTCTCTCTTTTAGAAAGGGGCTGTAATGTCAGAAGTGGCTATGTGATTTCCAGTCATCCCTAGCACCCCCAAGTCTGATGCCATGGTGCAGCCACACCAACTCATTTGAGCCCTAAGGGTCAGTAGATAGTTTTCCAATGAACTTCTTGGGACCTCTCATTAGAATAGAGGAGTTTGCACTGTATTTATTGGAAGAAATTCTTGGAATGCAAAGGAAGACGGAATCATAGAAGCTCCTTTTCTCATGTCTGAGCAATGACATTATCTCCTTCCATTTCTTCTACCACCCACCACCTTTAGGGTCTCCTCTTCCTTTACTCCTCTTTACCCCTATTTCATGGTCTCCTTTAGGAAGGGCAGTATGCTTAAGCCCACAAGATGCATCAGCAGGGGTGTCAGCAGCACATGGTGGAGTGCGGACCTGGGGAGACTCAACCCTGGATCACTAAAACTCTCTGTGATCCCTGGCCTGAAAAGATATTATGCTCCATCCTTCCTAAAACAGCTCTCTGGATCCCAACTCTTTACCCCTATTTCATGGTCTCCTTTAGGAAGGGCAGTATGCTTAAGCCCACAAGATGCATCAGCAGGGGTGTCAGCAGCACATGGTGGAGTGCGGACCTGGGGAGACTCAACCCTGGATCACTAAAACTCTCTGTGATCCCTGGCCTGAAAAGATATTATGCTCCATCCTTCCTAAAACAGCTCTCTGGATCCCAAAAGTCATTAGTTAATCAGGGAAA
>NW_008689811.1:0-26517 GCF_000695815.1 Acanthisitta chloris | reverse complement strand
AAAGAGTTTGGTGCTGAGTTAGAGATACCAAACCAGAGACATGGAGAGAGTAAATTCACCTCTGCATCCTACAGGGCTGTCTGGCATCGAAATGTCCCAGTCCTTCTGCTTGGAAAATGGACATCTGAGGTAGTCCCAGGCCACTGCCCTGCCTCCATCAAATCCTGATACCATGGGTGTTAGAAAAAAAAGCCTTGATGGGGGAAATGTAAACAGAGAGACATCTGGAAACTGTAGCCAACAACTCTGTTTTGGCACTGAGAGCCAAATCTCGGCTTCATGCTGCAAGGAAGATATTTGCTGGGGTCACTGTGCACCAAGAGGAACTGAAAGGGAGAAAGTATCTCCCACGTTCACTGGCTGCTAGGGGATGGAAGCAGGGGCAAGGGGCAGTGGCATCACTTAGCAGACTAACAAAGTTTTGGGGAGGGAGAGGACACCAACACCAGGTGGTGGCTCTGCTGCGTCATCAGAGGGACTTGAGGCATCCTCAAACTCATACGCCACCTCCTGATGCTGTGAGTGCCAGGGAAGAGAGACCAAATCACTGCTACCACATCCCTGCAGCAGCTGCAGGTTTGGCAGGATGTAGCATTGCGCCCACAGCGATGCCCAAAGCCTGCTGCTGGCAGTCAAGGGGTGGCAGGAAGCAGCAGGGGATCCTGACCCCTGGCCAAAGCCACATCTCAGCTAATCAAGGCACCACATGTGGCAAATGTGGTGTCAATGGATGGGGAACGATTCTGTGTGGCCAAAATGAAAATAGGTGGAAGTGGAACAAATTTCTGTAGCAAACTGACATCCCTTGAGAATAGGTAAGAAGGAAGGAACTAGTCTGATTTTGGTTTGTTACTCCTTTTGTAAAAGCATTTGCTGACAGTAGCAGAGTATGTGATGCCTGTCTCTACTGGATTCACAGATCTGTTCTGGTCATTGTCTTACAAAATAATGCATAACCATTTAGTTCCTTTTATCATAATTTTTTTTTTTTGCAATTGAGAGGCTAATGTGGCCTTGTTGAAAAGACAGGAGACGGCTGTGTTTGCTAAAACTGTGTGTTGAGGGAAATGAACAATGAATGTAGTGTTCCAATTGTCAAAATCTAGATAGCTTTTTTATTGTTTTGTCAGCTTCATTCCCCAAAACATTTGTAGTATGGGGAGAGCCAGCCCACTTCCTGGCTTCTTGCATAATGTAATGTATTACTCTTAAAGCATTTTTGATAAGAGATGACTGGACAGAGTTCATAACAGTCCTGCAAGAACTGGGTCATTTTATCCCAAGACTGGGCAGGAGGGGGATGACAGCTACATGAGGCAGCTTGTCTGCACTACAAGAGGAAATTCATAAGCCAATTTTTTTCCTAAAGAATAAAAACAGTGAGTATCCATGTAGCCTACATCTGAGATAGTAAAACACTGGATTCCAGAAAAAGAAATACAGTAAGAATGTATTGAATCAAGTGCCAAATTTTGTGTAGTATCGATTAGCCAATATAACTGACACATTTTCAAGTGTCCTACCCAATTGTTTTTTTATGGCTGAAAGCTTTGCTTTTTGGTTCCACCAGGACATGGCATAGAGCCATACTGCTTGGGTCAATCTCTGCTTCTGGAAGCTATCAGGCAACACATGCAATCAAAAAATAAGCATTGCCTGGTCCGTGGAATTAAAGGGAAAAGGTGGAAAGACAAAATATCACTTCCTGCATATCGGTGAAGCACAATATATGTTTAATCAACTTCTTTTAGATACAAAAGCAAGCATATTTCATGGTGTGAAGGCAAAGGGAAGGGAGAAAGCAGGTAGACTAGTGAAAGGGTAACTTTAGGGATCACCATCCTCTTCATTTTTGAATGAATAAGAATTGTAAGAGACATTGAAGCAAACCTGAAGTCACTTCTATTCACTGAAAGCCCACCCTAAAGTACACTGAAGTTACAAACTCGCCTCCAATTAAACTGGCTCTCAGTGGAAGCAGACTTCGTATGTGACTTTAAATGAAAGTTATAAAATCATCCTGGAACAGAAACCTGAACTGGAAGATTTCAGTCTGTTGAATTTTTGAGTGCCTGAGCAGTGGGCTGTGTACGGAAGGTGGGCAGCCCCGTTTCCGACACACAGCTGCATATGCACGTGTGCACCAAGTGTGGGATACTGCATGGAAATAGCCTCAGCTGACTGTAACCATATGGCACAGGGATGAAAGCTCATAAAGGATGCTGTTATTTTAGATAATTTCACAGAGATTTTCTGCTTGGCTGCAGGCACAAGGAAACTCTCTTGCTCGGTGTTTTGCACAGCCAAGTGTTAAATCACTTTATATCAGAGCTGAACCTCAACCTCATCACTGTTAATCTTCTTGATTGGTTAAGTCTTTCATTTCTGTCAGAAGATCTGAAATCTGAGTGTCAACGATCAGCACATGCAGATTTTCTGGCAGTGTCCCCTGCTGCTGGAGGGAGAGAGCATCCTCTCTGTTACTTGCACTCTACTGTTTGCTGACTGTACAGCCAGACTGAGCTGCAGGTGTATCCTTCTAACACTCACTCCCAACTCAATGACGCCTTTTACTAATGAAATCATTATTCACCTACATCAAGTAATAGTGGATGGGAAAACTACAGACTTCCTTGTGTATGTGAATGTATCATCTCTAAGAACCTCACATCCTTGTTAAATAATAGCAGTGCTACGAGGAGAAATCAGTCTTTAATCCCAAGAGGCCAAAAGCAATTTCAGCTCTTTTTTGTAAATCATTGATAGAATTAACCTTTCCCCCAAAGGCTAGACCCTGGTCTTTAATGAACAGGACCTGATTTTGGCTCCTAGGTGAGTGGTCACCATTGTTGTTAAAAGATGTCCTCCCTAGACTACGAAGTCACTGCTACAATCATCCTAGAGTGTAAGACTCCTCCCTGCCCACCTTGCACTGGCTAATGCTTCACCCATCTTCAGGACAATCCATATGAGGCACCCAGATTTCCTCCCAGAGAATATAACCATAGCAGACTCCTGCCCATGTTGTGGGTCTTGCTTCCCAACAGCAGAAGAAGTGATATTAAATGAATTACAAAATATTTTCTTCTTATGTCAGATTTTGTGCCTTCTTATCCACCAAATCTCTTAGCCAGCCCCTTTGTGACTTAGCATGATGTCTGACTGGCACCTTAGTCACAGGGTATTATTTCAGTTTTCTAATTGAATGACTGAAAGATTTATCAAATGAATCAAGAATAACAAAAAAGGCACGGTGATGCATGAACAGGCGAATGAATATGGGCATCAGGATGATTAATAGACATGTCTCAACTACTCATATCAACAAAGCTTTGGTGGTGTAAACAGACCATTAGCAAATAAAAGCAGGATGGTAAAAAGGTTAAAGAGGGCAGCCGCTCAGAAATCAAATGGATGTTTGAAGGCAAGGTTTTCCAACCTTGCTTTCACCAGACTGTGGAAAAGAAACATCGTTTCTCAACATGCAGCAAGACTCTTTGGGAAAATTTGTGTGATGTGCAGATGTGTAAGATTCACTGAATGCAGAAGTTCATCTCTGCAATCACTGTGCCTGGTGATGGTCCTGCTTTCAACCACAGTCACTTCACTGGGTGCCTTGGTGATTAAGGCTGCCAGAAAACTTTCCTACACACTGTGCAGAGCAGTGTGTGCCTCTGTGGACTCTTCCTTGCAGCTTATCCCCATGGATCTGACAGAACCACAGCAGAGCTTTTGCAGAGTAGTTTCAGCCAAATTTGGAAGGCATGCTTCTGCTTAAAGCCGGGATATTTCATGCAGAGGATAATGTTTGCACTGAATATCAATGCGCATTTTGGTTTGGTCAGGATAATGCCTAGCCAGTGACCTTATTCAGCCCCAATTAGCTGATAACTGCCAGCCAGTCACATTCCTCATTGTTAGGAGTGAACAAGGCAATCATGGGAGAGAGGTAGCAATAATAGGAACAGCTAATTAGACTCTGAGTTGTGCACAAGGCAAAGAAGGAAGGAAGAGAGATGTGAGAGCTTCTTGATGGTCTAGCTGGCAGCTGAAGATGAATAAAGGATCTGCAGTCCAGGACATAAGTGTAAGGCTCAGATGAACGTTCAACTCTCTGTGCTTCTACAGCCTTCTCTTCAATCTCTTCAAGCGCATTTGTGCTTTGCATCTTGCAGTGGTACTCAGACAGGCACTGTTCCTGTGGCACAGCACGGCATGACACAGAGGTGCCATCTCTGGTCCTGAAATGGCAGTGGATGGGTAATGGCAGTGCTCTGCTTGACCCCACTGCTCCACTCCTGGAGAAGGCAGTGGTTCTTTGCCAGCAGCAACCCAGAGTTCTCACACAGGAGGTCTCTTTTCCCTGAGCACTGGTGGAACCCAAGGACTACAGGGAGATATGGACCTCAGGTGGTTTAGGCAGATATTAGGAAGGTGACATGTTTTGTGGGAGCCCATTCAGCACTTTCCAGAGATCACAGAATCATTTAGGTTGGAAAAGACCTTTAAGATCAATGAGTCGAACTGCTAACCTAACACTGCCAAGACCACCACTCTACCCAAGGGTGCCACAGTTCCCTTGGTGACTTTATGCCCACAGGATTTTAGTATCAGCAGCACTGATATTCATCAGCTTGGGAAAGCCTTCATTCTGAAATACACTTTTGGAGGTATTTTTCTCTATTAATTATATAGATGTGTAGAAGAGCAAAGCCTCATTTGAAGAACACAAGGGAACTCTTTATAGTGCCAAGATTTCTAGATGAGAGGAAATATTTTGGTCTAATCCTATTGCCACATTCAGGCCTAATACCTCCTGCACAGTCACTACAATTCCAGTTTGTTGGATGTCACTCGGGAGAAAAATAGATAAATATTCCAGCTTAATTGTGCCTAAAAAATTACCCAGTCACAGTAGTATAATTCTGCTAAAATTATGAGGTTACTGACATTTCCTTACCTGCATTTTTTTTGTGTGTGTCTGCAGAAAAGTCACCAACATGGCATTTCTTAGAAGTATTTGCCATGGGCTACACCCCACTCTCACTAATCCTCCTAAAACTCTGATAGTTTCTATTAAAGTCACTAGAGCTGACCTGGACTTGTATCTAGGCTGAATAACAGAATTCAACCCTCTTCATCTTTAGAAAATGTGGTTTTCTATGTACAGTTTCAGGGGAATCATGTTTCCTGAATTGGATGGTGCGTATTCCAAGCAAAAATTACTGATTTGATCCTGCTCAGTGCCCTGCATACCCTCTTTCATGGGCTGGTCTCTGTGCATCAAGACAAGGTGGGGATCCAGCCTGGAAAGCTCTGATGGTTTAAATTGCAAGCTCCATGAGGCAGGGACTAATTTTTATGTAAGCCTGCACAGGCTGTCATTGGAGGGGATCCCTGATTTTAGCAGACAACTTGGGGCATTACTGTGAGACAGATACAATAAAGTGCAAGCCGTTAGGCAGTGGAGATAAAGCACCACTTAAAAGAACCACTGATGGATGGGAGTGTGGCTCTGAGGCTCTGAGCAGGGAGAGGCTTGGGTGCTTGCCCCTTCTGCCACTGAACCTCCTCACAATGCCTGAAGAATAAAAGCCTCGGCATAATGGTGGTGGTGATGACAAGGGTAATAAGGCTCATGATAATAAGGACAAGCAGGGTTTCCATTTCCATTACCAGAGCAATCGATTGGGGTTTAAGGTTTTTTTCTGCCTTTTATTTTTTTTTTGTCTGTGTCATCTAAAGCAGGTTCTGCAAGGGCCATGAGATAAAACCTGAAAAAAATCCCTAAAAAGGGTCTTTGGAAGCAGTGTGGAATTTTAAAATCTAATCTGTAATTTAAAGAATGAAAACTAATATAATTGGTGTACAGTCCATTTCCACTAGGAGGAGGATACTGCTGGGTTGTTTCCTCTTGACATAGGCTAGATTAAACATACAGGTGAATTATTTTCTATTTTGTAGTACCCCTCTCTAAGGCATTTGCGCTTGCAGAATAACAGTTGCAGCTTTTGGCCCATTGCATGCACACATGTATTTTGCTCTCCAGGACGGAGAGAAAAAGCTGCTTGTTCAGTAGAGGTAGTTTTAAAACTACTATAATCTTGAAGCTGCCTACATCCTTGAGAAGTGGTCGCACCTTGCTGCTCCCAAGAGATGTGGCAGGAGCACTGGGTGGCCTCCTAGCACAGCTGGCTTTCAATAGAGGTAGTTTTAAAACTACTATAATCTTGAAGCTGCCTACATCCTTGAGAAGTGGTCGCACCTTGCTGCTCCCAAGAGATGTGGCAGGAGCACTGGGTGGCCTCCTAGCACAGCTGGCTGGCATGATCCCCTTGATTCCCCACCACAGTCCTTTGCCAACACATGCAACTGCTGACTCTTGCAAGTAAATAAATCAGCTTGGGCTGGTCTCTGCTCAGGTCTGTGCAAGCAAGGTGAGGCTAGGGTCTGAGAGGGGAAGAGGTGCTGTGCAATGCCTGGGGCCATGGAAGCAGCCAGGGCGTTATCCTGGAAAGCCTGCTGGCAGGACAGTCAGCATGAGATGGGGGTGGGGGAATAACCTGGCTTCTGCTCAAGGTAAAAAACACCGTTTTCCTCTCAAGAGCTTGGAGCCAAGGCTGAAACTGAAGTGCTACAGAAGTAATCCTTGCCCAGAGCAGTTGGCTTTGTTTCAGTGTTGAAACTGTGAGTGAAAGATGCTTTTATGTCAAGACTTGCTTGAAATCACCCCCTGTGGTCCATTTATTTTAGCCTGTGTCTGGTAGGAGCGCAGTTCAGATGGGCAGTGATATTTGGGACCTTGATGATGAACTTCGCTTCCAGATTGAAATGTCTTCTCCGTGCTCTGGTGCCTCTTGCTCACAGTTGTGAGATGCCTCAGATGATGCTTGCACACATTTCAATGCTCTGAGTATCACCAAAAAAAAAGCAGTTGTAATCTATATCTTGTGGGAGTTTTTTAATGATGTAGTTTGCTATGTTTTCTCAAAAATGTGACATATGTGGCTATCAGTCAGGTGTCCATGTAGACAGCATTGTGTCTGGAGAAAAGTAGCAGCTGTTACTATTTTCCCTTCTTAACACTAGCAGCTGACCAGATTGTATCTGGAACAGCAAACCTCAAGCAGATGAAACAAAGGAGAAGTAGGGAATTATTTGCTAGGTAAGCATGACACTAACATAATCATCTTTTTTTTTCATTACAGTAAACAGAAGGCAACCTCTGTTAAGGTCTGTAAAAAAAACAGTACTGAAAGAAGCTTTACATGAAAACATTAGGTGCAAAACTTGAGGCACTTAAGTAGAAAGAAAGGCTTTTAGTTGGGAAGGGCTATATGGCGTGCCTACAGACACAAACCAAAAACACATAGCTCCCATCCTATAACCCCTTTGCACATCCAGAGGACTGCCTTCCTGTTTTCCAGAAGATCAGGAAGAAAATCTACAGATCTTTAAAAGGAAAGTTTAGAGACTGAGATTTCAAAAGAGCCCAGGGAATCTGAAACCCTTGCTTCAATTAAATTCCAATAGCATAGTCAGGCCTCCATCAGTTAGACGACCCCATAAATCTCAAGCCACAGTGTTTTATTGAAACCACTTACACACATCAACAATACAGTTTTTGCAACACTCGTTAAGCCCACACTTTTGCAAGAAGTTCTTTTTTCCCCCTTCTGTGAAACCATGACTTAATGCATAGTAATGGCATGTCAAAGGCAGCGTTACAGCGTCTTGAATGCAATGCTGATTCTCCTGTCATGCGTGGAATGTAATTACCATTAAGGCTGAAAAATGAGGGAGATGAAGAGTAGTGGCAGTTTTTCTCAAGTTTACATAAACACTGTCTGCAAGAAGAGGGCAGGAACATTAAAATCAAAGAGTTCCTGTCACATCAGCGCTTTAAATCTCTAAGCGGCTCCTTGAAAATCATCTGGCCTCGGTGAACACAAACAACCGATAAAAGCTTCAGTTAAGGTCTGCTCTTATCTGCTAATTTCAGGGCAGTCTTGCCCTTTACCCACTGTCCCCAGGAAAGTAGCGATTTTGGCACTTTCTCTTGGCTTGCTAAACTCTCTGCCCTAACAATAATATTAACTAGCTGGAAAAGAAGTAGAAATGGGGTCGGAGGTGTTTGAAGAGGAAATCCCTGTATCACTCACTGAGCAGCTGTGGGGAAATGCTCCCTGTGCATTGCCCATGCATGCTGATAGCTAAAGGCTGGGTGATAGAGGGTACCACTCCTCTCATTCCTAGAGCTGGGTGTCATCTCCTGGGCACAGAGCACCTAAGCCAGACCCCAAATGTCTCAGAAATGTGGGTAGCATCTCTCTCTCACCAGTTCCCACTGAGCCTGCATGGTTTGTCTCCTACTGGAAGCGACAGAAGCTTGGGAAGGAGGAAGCAGCAGAGATGTTTTAAGGGTTTTTTTCCCTGAGCTGTGGGGGTAGTTCTTTCCCTGACTTGTGCTGACTTAACAGCCAAAACACAAACCCGCAGGTTTCGGGTTTCATTAGGGACCTGAAGCTCTCAGCAGGTTTGCCAGAGGATGTTTCGAAGGTAACTTTTCTGCAAGCAACAGGGCAGATTTATTGTCTCTGTGGTTTTATTGAACGGTTTTGGCTTCTGTTTTCTCTTTTCAATTTTTTCATGTGAAATCTGATGGCTTAAGCCAGGATTTGTTTTGTGGCTTTGATGAATTGAAGTCTCCTCATCCTTCTGTTCTTAGTGGAGCAGAGCTGTAGAGAACCTCAGGTTCAAAACCTCACAAAATTTGGTGCTGGTAGGAAACACAGTTTGCTTACGTCTCTGTCACCTGGATTTTCCATGTTGCTCTCTCTCTTCTTTCTCTGAGGCTGGTTCTGGGCACTGTGATGGAGCCATCAGCAGGCAGCAACTCTAGCAAAGAGCCTGTGTCTTAGCATGGCCCTTTTCCTCCCCTACATTCCTTTGCCTTCTCTCCATACCAGGCAAGGACAGGAGCTGTGCCATGGAAAATACCCCTGTCAGAGTCTCACCATTGCACAAGAAGCAGGCAGAACAAGTCTGGGGATGGTCATCAGCCTAAGCTGGGAGTCCAGGTTGCTAGATGAGTCCACGGTGATAAGGCAGGTCCACAGCCAAGCCAGAACCTCTAGTCAGTGATAGGGATATATGAGACCAAGCACTGAAGATGTAGTTGAGGCAGAGACCAGGGGTGGAAGCCTGAGCCTCAGTGTAGCTCAGGAGGGAAGGGGGGACCTGTGGAGGCTTTTCAAGGCCAGACCCCCAGGATGGAGCAGTCTGTCTAGTGCCCTGACACGGATACGTGCACCTTTTAAACTTGTAGACAGGTGTTTCCAGTCTTAAACCCTGGAGAGTACTCTCAGTATTATAAATCATTCAGGTATTCATGTTCCTCAGTGATAGCAATCAATATGAACAACTTCAGTATCCATTTCTGGTACTCAGGCAAGACTTCATCTAACCTTAACCCCAATCAGGTGGGGGAAAATGCCATCCATTAAATATTAACTTTATGACATCGTTGGAATAAATGTATAAATGTAAACACCACAGCACTCAAGTAGAATTGAAAACACCCCAAGGGGCAAGTATTCTTCAGTACAAGTGAGACAAAAATTGGATACCTCAGAAATTGTGAGAACATTCTTGAGAGTAGAATCCTTTTTGCAGTGTCACACAACTAAGCCAGACTTTTATCAAACCACTATGGTGATAAAAGCCTGGAACTGAGAAAATCAAATGGAAAAACCAGAAGTGGGAGGAGGGTGCTAGTAAAGTCTAATGTGTAATGTGCTGTGAATTAATCAGGCTCTATATGTGGCCACAGTAAAGAAACATGATGAGATTCATCCACTAATACTTCACATTCTTATTGGCAGTCTTATTTATTCATCTGTGTTTTTCTGAATAAAAGCACTGGGGATGGGCAAGAAGAGGTGGGAAAAGCAGAGACCATGCTGGAAAATGAAAAACCCCTCTGAGTTTTCATCCTTTACAGGGCACATTCTATGTTTCATTCCATGTGTGAAAACAAAACGCAGTTCTCCTGTTCCCCAAAGTACTAGTGGATAAAATGGGTTTAACTTCTTTAAATATAATGGAATTAAATCATCCAGAGTTTTTTCCTGTTTCACTGAATTTTCCATTTTACTTGTACCTAAATTAATTTATGCCTCTGTTTATTTGTAGACATTTTGTCTATTCAGTTTTATTCATTGTATATGTATAAGTTCATTGACTCTTATTCTCTTTACACATTTTTAAAGGGATATGGTCTAGCAGCTAAAGAATGTGCTAGTTTAATTAACATCGATATAAGAAGTTTTGAACTTTCCTAGCACAAGTGTTGCAGGATTTGGACCAATGCTTCTGGTTAGCTTTACCAGCTAGAGTGCAACACATACAGAAGGATTCATTTCACCAGCTAGCTAAGCAGAAAGGGACAAGCCCCAAACTAAGAGGAAATCACTATGCTGGGGATGATTTTTACAGTCTTAAGGATAGCAGATGAGACAATTAGCAGGTAATATCTCTGCAATTAGGGTTTGCAGCTTTGATCAGCTACAGCAAAGGAGTCCAAACAAACATTTTACACTTTTGTGTGTTACTTTTAGTGAATTCTCTCCTGCCGTGTTAGGCTGTTTCTGAATAACTTCTTGCAAAGGTTTGAGTGATTGAGCTTTACTGATACATATATTCAAAGGAAGCAATTTAGGAATGACTTTGACATGACTAAAGTGAAAATCCCTTTATGAAATGCTAGAGATGGTTGCATGTTCATTGTTCTAATAAGCAGAGGTAGTACTGTGTAGCTTGTCTGAACAAATTAACCAAAACCTTGTAATTTCTTCCATTTATATTTGTCTAATAAAGGATAATATCTCCTTCTACAAAGAATGCCAAATTAGTACAGTTCAGACACTGAATATCAAATCTTGGCAAAGGATTTTGTGTTAATTGGGAAAGATAACCTTCTGGAAATAAAGACAGCAACACAGAATGTTGCTGGATTTTTCTTTTTAAGGACATGTATTTTGAAGAAAATTATAAATTAACAGCAAAACTAAACTTTTTGGGTTTTTTTTCCCCATGTTTCTTTCATTTTGATTTATTTCTTTATTAATCTGTATGACATTTTAAAGAAAGGACATCAAAGAATACAGTGGTCTATAATACCACCTATAGATAAAACCACAGAACAGCCCTTTTGCTGCTCTGTGACCCTGCTTCAGACCAGACTATTGTCCAGCATGTGAAATGTCATGTCACATGCATGAGACTGTGGCACAAGGCATTGAGCTGCAGCTTATTTTTTTTTCATACCCTATCTACAATTTTTTTTTTTATTTGGGTATAACATTGCACAGGTAAGATACTTCAGCATTTAAAAAGAGCCAGAAGTTATCATTAAAAGGCCCAAGTGTACATTATTTATGATTTTATCTAAGGGTGAGCGAAACATAAATTATACAAAAACTTAAGAGAAGATTCCCTCTCTCCCTTAAAGCAATTTGCACAAATGTCTATCTCCTTAGTTTCCTGGGAGGTCATCTCTATCTCACCATTTGGAGATGTAAAATAGGTGTAGCTCTTTTAGAAGGAAGAAATAATATCAGATTTTTTGGTCCCAGGGACAAGTGTCCTCAATTAACACTGACAGCTATTTAATTTCATTTAAAGTAGGTTGGTTTAAAATATGATTCTTATCTCTCTACCGCAGGATGGACTAAGTCTCTCTTTTAGAGCCACCCAGCAATGGGGATTAAGGGAACTCGGTTACATTTCTTTCTACAGAAACCTGAGCTCCATTAGCAAAATATAGATTTGAGCAGATATGGGCCCAGCATCTGGCCTCTTAGAAATAAGATAAAACTGTGAGGAGGAAATTAGAGAAGATCCAAAGCCCATTTAAATCAATAGGAAGGCTCCATAACCTTCAGCAGCTTTTGGATCCCACTCTGAGAGAACAGAAGAACTTGTTTACCATAAAGGAAGAAATAATTATGTGTTCATTAAGGCCTTGATTTTGTTTTTCTTTAAAATCTCTTATTTCTCTCTTTAACAGTAACTGGGTGTCTTAAGGAAAACAGGCAGCAAGTGATGCTATGGTAGAGAGGAGTGCATATTGATTCTCACTAAGAGGGTTGTAGCTAATCTACTAACATGCTGATCCTTCCCCAAATATTGTTCAAATTTTAATTAAGGAATGTGCTGGTTTATGTTCTGGTCTAGAGTTGATAGAGTACTAAAAGCAACTACTGCAAAAAAAGTATCTGTTTTGAAAATGTCTTTTCAAAGTAATGGATGCTGATGTGCAGTGTTTGGTCAGTTTGGTTTTGTGGGCTTCTTATTTCTCAAACAGATTTTTTTTTCTTTTCAAAAAATCACTGATCTTATGGATAGAGACTTTTTGTTAAAACACCAAAGCCCCCCCAAGAAAACCCAAAACAAACCAACCCTGAGGAAGTATAGGGAGGCAAGAATAAGAAATATCTTTCTTAGACAGCTCTAGAAAGGCCTTCAAAAAGTTTGATTTTAATGAAGTGAGAACAGCTGATGCTGAAGTAGTTGCTAAGAAGGTGTCATGTAGCATATTGGGTTGTATATACTCATTGCTTGCAGTGATTACAAAATAGCTTCTTATCTCTGGGGTTGTTTAACTCCTGAAACATAAGACTTGAGGACACAGCTACTAAATTAATGTTTGCTGAAATCTCCTGGGCAGTTTTACTGAGCTGTGTTCAGACAGAAGAAATGCCCAAGTCCCAGGCTGGTTATTGCATGTGATGGCTCTAAGACACCAAGAAAGTTATGAGAAGCATAGTCTCCATTTCAACCAAGATGTGGGCATTAATGGTAACAGTTCTAGCAGACAAAATGCACTGTGTAGTCTCTATCCAGACCACAGCTTACTATTTCAGTAGTCAATTCTAGGTGGAAATGAGGCTTTTTTCTCTATTGCCAATGAAGATACAGAAGAAGAGCTGCAGTACTGCTTCAGCTCCTCTGAACAAGGGAACACGGTGGGGCTCTCTGCCACCATCCACCACAGCATCCACATAGCACTTAAAATCATCTCTCTACAAGGTGTGGAACTATCACATCTGTATATAAAGGCATATATCCCTGCACAGGAGAGCATATCCAGGGTGAGGAACCTGCTCAGGGCTATTAGGTGCTCCGGGTTTCATTCTAGGTACTTTTGGGGTCTTTACTGAAGAAAACATTTTTGCTGCTTCTCTGAGTTATTTTGTAGGACTTAGTTTTACCTGTCTTTATATGTGCTGAAAGTCAAATTGTAACTACACACTTTTCCAATTACATTCTGTCCACTTTTTCCTCAATAACACTGTTGTTATTTTACTCAGTTTTCAGTTGATACTGTGCTCTTCTATCTTACCCCTTTTTTGAAACTTATTTTTGTATTACTGTTCCATCCTTGAGAAAAATACTACTGTTTTGTCATGGAGATGGTGTCATTTTCCTTAGGACACTACTTTATAACCCTAAGACATCTGACTCACTAAGGCTGAAGGTTAAACTATTGTAGATCACAGTAGCAAATAAAGTGTCTCGCAGAGCTTTATCTTTCACCTTGGGGTGTGTGTGTGGGGAAAAGCTAATGAAATTTAGTTTTTGCACTTAGAAATATGAAATATCTTAGCTACCTCAATGTAAATTATTGCACTTGTCCCTCACTTGGGCCCCACCATGAAAGATATTGAATGAACACCTATTTTCAGCCTGTTTTTTCTGTGTGGCAGTCATATATTCAGGGGTATGTGGAGAGTTGCATCTTAAATGAGGTTTTTTTTGAGAGCTCATTTGGACCAGTTGTCATATCATACAGAGGCTCACGTAATTCTGTGGCACCAGGTTTGAATGGGAACAGTGAACAAAGCTCTGCTTCTCTGAACCTCCTTTGCTAGCTCTGCCCTAGGTCTCTCCTGTCCAAAGCTGGTCATGGCTTAAGTTAACTCACAGCTATTAGTTAGCACAGATCACGCTAAATCTCTTTCATTAGGTTGTTCCAATATGTGTGTAACAGGGAGACCCAGGATAGCCAGGGGCTCCTTGAGAAAGCAAAGGGTGGGGGCAGGTGAAAATGAGCCTTCACCAGCACTTTCCTTGTATCTATTGCTTGAAAATCCTTCCCTTGTTTAAAAAATTGGTTCTTTGCACATACTTTACATAGTAATGAACTTCTGGGTTTTTTTAGGGATATGTAAGTGGTGGACTTGGCAGTGCTAGGCTAAATGGCTGGACTCTATGACTTTAGACCTTTTTTTACAACCTGGTTTTATACTTCAATGAACTACTTCATCTTTTTCTACGTGGAGATGTTCAGAATGTCTTAAGGGCCTTAAGTGCATCATAACAGTAAATGGAGACTGGTAGTGCTAGTTTGTGCTAGTGAAGAATGGGGACCAAAAGAAACAAAGAGAAAGCTAAATAAAACCCCTAAAAATACTCCAGAAATAAATGATGTTAATGACAGTTAGCACTGTTTTCAGGATGAAGTCATTGTTCATTAATATGAAATAGTTATTTTTTCAGTAAGATCTTTTTGTTAAAAGAAATGTTAACTTTTAGGAAATCTTCTTTGTAAAGATTCACATGCAAAGAGTCTGCTCACTGCTTTAACAATATTTTGAAAGGACCTAAGTATAGGAATCCACTCAAAACCCAGGTTTCACATTGCAATTATCAGGGGTGAGTGATATTTGTTTCAAACACTATGTCACAGTGGCTTTCTTTGAATATTAGTTAAGGTGAAGGGGGGATGGTTATTTGTTTTGGGTGTTTTGCAAACTCTTGATTTGCTGTAACTGCAACACATAAATCATTTGAGTTAGACTGGTAAATGTTGAAATGTTAAAGTATCTTGGATAATGTGAAGAAGCTTTTTACAAGTCAGAACACAACATGAAAGGTACCTGACCTACCCTATGGTCAAGAGAGGTTGGAAGGGCTAGGATAGTTCCAGCTTGTTAGAGAAGGAGTGTCCTGATCGTCCAGCGCAAGAAAAAACTGGATGGAGTTCTGTGTGTCCTGGACTCCTAATGAGGGTCTTCTTATCTCTAGCTAAAGATAATACCATCTTCTCCTGATTTAGCATGAGAAACTGGGTGATGTGAACTCAAAATCTTTTACTTCTCAACCCTCCTGTCCTAGAGTTCAAGTACCCCCAGTGATTCTAAGTTCTCTGACACTTTTCCAGCACGTCGCTCCCATTCTTCAAGCTCCTTCCCCATTCCCAAACTGTTCTCATCCAGAATTTTCCGTTCCTTCCCTCACAGCACTATTACCTTTCAACAGTGTCCACCCCAAAGTCCTCCCTAAGCCTCCCAGCTCTCTTTCCTCACCTTGCCAGTTTCATATGGTGGCAAGCTTTGAATAAAACTGTTGGCAGCACTGTGTTCGGTGAGCTCTCCTAGACTCTCCCTCTCTCTGCCACAGTGATTGTCCGATGACTAGGTTTTCAAGTATTCACTCCCAGCTGTCTACAATGGGAGCTGTTATATGTTGAAATATTCCTATAAACCTAGTCCAAATAGGACCCTATTGTAATGAACTAAGGAAAATGGTGTGAATTGCCTCCTAATAGACAAGAGATTGTGAGTTTGGGTGTGCAGACTCATGAACATCTGGTAAAATGCAATTTGGTGATGAAAGCTTCCTTCACATGGTCAAGTCCTGACAATATCATACGCTGTTTAGTCTAAACTTTTATTTCACCAAGTGCTACACTTTTGCTTTCAGTGACCTTGTACATCAGTCACAGGGCATGCCACACACGCTGCAGTTTCCACTCTGAATAGGGAGGCTGATACTGAAAATTGCAGGTTGGAGACTCTACCGCCCTGATACTCTGTCCCCATTGTTGCAGCTAAGCTTGTTATTGTGGAATAATTATTGTTATGTCGACAAACCAAACACTAGGCCGATGACCTCTGCAATATCAAGAGCACTGTTTTCATGAGACTCATTTCAATAGATATTTGCAAGTGACCTTGAACTGCAGAAAAGATATCCTGCTGTTCTTTTGTGGTTAGGATGGCCTACATGGCACATGCATGATGCTGAAATAAATTCCTTCCACAACAATCTCCAGGAAACCTTGACTGTTGGTTGTGCTCTTATGTATCCCTAATGATGGGATCTAAAATGTTCTCAAAGCTGTGTTATAAATGTACTTTATTCTCCTTTGCCTTATTTTGTTTTGTGTATGTGAAAGAGGAAGAGAGGGGAGGGAAAAATACTATGCTATCTATACCCTGGTGTTTTTGTTATAACTGTTGTCTGGAACTTCAGTACATGGAGAGTTTTCATTACAGATGTAGGAACGCTAGAATGGGAGGATAGCAGCATCCATGTCTCTCTTTTTTGCATATGTGTGTCTAATGACTTGATGCAACAGGAGATTTTACAGCCACACAACTGTGACTGTGCTCAAGTTAATTGTATTACTCAATACCTGCTTTTGGAACATTATCCAGACACATAGGAATAGGATGCAAGTAACCAATTCTTTCACAGGTGTGTAGGAGATTACCACTGACGCTTACAACTGCATCAGAAAGCTAAGAAAAAAACATTATTTTGTATTTTAAAGTAAAAGTTGAAGGGCTAAGACATAACATCTGATTCAAGGCTTTGTAAGCGCTACCTATTACAGGATTTGGAATAAGGACTTTGATCTGAATGCAAACTTGATGTAGTACTGTTGCTAGTTTCTAGCATTCTTCAAGTTCCCTCCTTTCATAGAAAGCAATTCATGAGGATGTGTAGGGACAGATATCATGGCTGAACAGAGGAGCCTGCTGCTTTGGTTTTGAAAGATTGTATGATCAGAGGGAATGGTTACACCAGGTATTACACTTTGTGACCTCTCTTTTGCATGCCTTTTTTTTTTAAAGAGTTTTCTGAAATATATTGTGATTTCACCTATTGATAAAGTTCTGCAGGAAAGTTTCTTGCAAGTCTGTGCTGATGTGAATGTGGAAGAAGGTGTTGATGAGATAGTCTTCCCCTATTTAGACAAAGCACAGACCACAGAACATTGAAAACCCATCATTTAAATGAAAATAGGGCCTACTGCAGAGGCAGTCAGTGACAAGGAAGCTGTTTAGCTGCTAATGTGCTAAAATAGAAAACTTGTGCTTTCAAAATATGAAAGCAAGGATGTTTTGTTACTTCCAGTGTCACGTAACTTGTGCTTTCAAAATATGAAAGCAAAGATGTTTTGTTACTTCCAGTGTCATGAGTGAAAGACGTCTGAGATGAATTTTTGCTTGCACTATTCCTTTCATTTTAAACCAAACATCCACAGCAGAGCTAGAAATGGCAGCAGGAGAAAGATTGCATGGTCTGTTATATGGTAGCCCTTAACATATATGTTTGTAGCAAGTTTGAAAGAGTCTGCTTTTATTTTGAATCCCCAAGAACTGAAAGACTGAGATGACATTTTTCTCTTGAGGCATATCCCAAGCAGAAAATTTTTTAAATGTCAAATCTTGAAAGAAAATTTGAAAATCACATTACAAGTGCTGTGTAAAGCACTAAACCCCTTGTAATTTAGTAGTGACTTTTATGAGAAAGCTGATGTTTAGCATACTGTACTGATTAATACATGTTCTTAGCATATCTCAAAGACATTTTGAAGGCTGTAATTTCATAGATCTTCAATAATCGCATAGTTCTTGTCCAGCCAGTTGAACTTCTGCAGAATTAATTTATTTGAAGGTTGAAACATTCAATCTGTATCCCTCCCACTTGTTTATGCTTCCATGCACTAAGGTGGACAGGAATACATTTGTGCTGTGTCTAGAAATAAGCTTTGCAATAGTCCAAATTCTACTGAGCAGGAAATTAAGAACTGGAAGATACACAGGTGTGTGCATATTTATCTAGGTAAAACATACTTAATTGAAGGATGCTGGACAAAAGTAGCAGTGCAGTTGATAATCACTACTTTTTCCAACAGAGTTCAAGCAGAGATTTCCAGTAGAGATCATTGCTTGGTGATTCTTTTCTTCTTGCTGTTAACATCACAGTGCAAGGTCTTCTTCACTCTTTATCTCCAAGACATGTTGGATAGTTGAAGCCCTCCTGAGACTGTTGTATCTGCAATCAGACCAAGAGAGTCCTCAGTTGTCTGAAAACTCTCCTGTTTTCCTCAGATATCTATGTGCAGTGTAAAGAAAAGTCTGTTAAAGTTGCACAACTCCCACTTTTTCAAGTCAGGTTCTGAGGATGCTCATATATATACACACAGTGATTTCCAAGCTGTCTTCTCCTGAAATCAGAAAGCTATGCCTTTGTACTCCCTGAAGTCTTTTGCTAAAATTAAAAGCATCAGAAAGAATATGGGAAAAGCCCAACCAACAAAATTGAAATCTTTCTTCCCTCTTTTGCAGAGTTGTCATGCCTCGATTGTAAATTAGAATTTCAGGA
Organism: Acanthisitta chloris; assembly: GCF_000695815.1. NCBI lineage: Eukaryota > Metazoa > Chordata > Aves > Passeriformes > Acanthisittidae > Acanthisitta > Acanthisitta chloris. The sequence continues at coordinate 8,055 of NW_008689811.1, read as the reverse complement.
CTTTAGAGGGGAATGGAGCATTTGGCTGCCTCATTTCATGCTAAACCAGAAATAGCATAATAGAGCATTTATTTTGCAAGGAACGGGACTACTGCCCAGAAAACTGCCAGTTTTCTCCTGTCTTTACAGCCAAGCCCTTGGGCCCCTTTCATCTCAGACCCTGCTATAATTATAACACCTGCTCTGGAGTTACACTGAGAGCTGAGCCGATAAAGGTAGTGGTTTGCAGACCTGAGCACACTGGAGTGCCTTAGCTTTTTGGAAGGCCCTGCTTTCCCTGGCCCAAATCCAATACACCACTTAGACATCTGCTTAACTTTAAGCATGTGAGTATCCCCTTTGAAGTCCTATGTATATTGTTTTGCTGGACTGAGGTCAATGAGCTCAGTACCTTGCAGGATTGAGCTCCTGAATGTCAGATTTGATTAAATGCTCCCCCTTTCTTCCCCCCTCCTCCTCTCCTACCATGAAAGCCTGACCAGAGCTAAAACAGCCTCAGAAAAAAAAAAATAAAGAAGAAATAAAAAAAAGGCAGCTGTTGGGAAGTGAGCCTGGCTCAGCTGTGGTAGTTTGGTTTTAAACTGTTGCAGATCTAACCAGAAGAAAAGCAGAGCAAAAAATCCGATTGGAGATCTGGTTAAAAATTAAACCATCTACACTTTCCCAAGAGAGCTGGAGAATCTCAGGTAGACGTGACTGCGTATCAATTGTGCTGCCTTTTCCTCCTAAAACTCTTCGTGCTCTCACTTCAGGGGTACGACCATCTGTTTTATCTAACTGCTCCCTGTTAATTGTGCTCCTGCTTCTGGTTTTTTCCTATGGCTCCAAAACGCGCTCAAATCAAACGGAAAGTACTGTGCTCTCTCTCTCTCTCTCTCACTCTCTCTCTCTCCCAGTCTGTTCCTTGTCAATTCGCATCAGTTTAAGGTCAGAAAAGCTAACAGGGAACAAGGCACTGCAGCATTTGAACTCAACCTTGCCTTCCCAAGGAACAAACTGACAATTAGTACAGGGATCAGCATCAAAAAAGAGCAACCCAGCGTGAAGCCTGTCTAATTAGTCATATGAACGGAGGGCTTCCCCTCCACTTCCTCAGGAACACATGCCTGTCAGATCTGATACAAAGAGACTTCTCTCCCTAACATAATACTGAAATTAGGTTGAGAACAGGTAGCTCTGGCTGAATTGCTTGTTTAAGCAATGGGAGACTTAGCTGCAGCATTGCCTGTCCACAGTTGCAGCGTGCTTATGACCATGTGCTTTGCGAGTGACTCTGGGATGTTTCCCTCCTTGCAAAACACAGGAGAAAAAGAAAAAAGGAAAAGCATTGATCTTGTTGCTAATCTTCTCGATTTAATAGCATTTCTTGTTTAGATGGAAAAATGAGCAAGGGGAAAAATTAGGGATGAAAGCTGAATGACAGTCTCCTAATCTCAGAGAATTGTGCTGGTTGAGACACTCCATGTATGTGACTTCTCTTTTTCTTTTTCTTTACGAATCAAACATGCCTTGATCTAAAATCTGCAAGAAAAAATAAGTAGCAGTAAAACTTAAAACTTTGATTACTGCTAATTTTGCTATAGTATCTGGATAGTGGCTACAGTTTGAGCTGAAATTAAGATTCTTCGAGTTGCATTCACTTTGTCACGCAGTCTAGCAGTTTGTCTGTACAGAGACATGCAGAAAAAAGAGCAAGCCTAATGAACTAAAATTGTATATTTTATGATTAGTTATACTCCATTTAAATTCCTCAGTCAAACTCCTAATTCAGAGGATTCTGTTTAATTTACTTTGTAAGTGAAGCAAATGAGATTAAATAAAAGCTACTTTAAACGTGTCCTGGAACTCTTCTGATGTGGGCTGCAAAATATATGAGTTGTGCTAGCAATTCTGAATTTTCATTTTGTTCTTGAACATAAGGTATGTTTTATACTGCCATGGCTTATTTCTGAAAGGAAAAAGGAATAAACTACTCAAACATATAGAACTTCTGCATGGAGGTAAAGAAACATCTGCATAGGGATTGCACGATTATAGTAAGTAAAGAAGAAGCACACTCCTACCACTGCCACAGTTTTATCAGTGCATCTGCTGGGTCTTCGTGACGGTGACATGCTGCAACCAGTCCCTCAGCACTGGTTTCTGTACAGATCATAGCCTGATTTGGGCTTTCTAGTTTTTTGCGTCCGTAGCCAAAATGCTTTATGCCTTGGTTTCACCGACACATCTGTCCTATCAGACAGAAACTGAAGCAACTGCCAAACAGCTATCAGAGAAGCTTTGCTCCTGCAAGGTACCTCAGGCTGCTTGTTACTGACTGGAGACTGACAACTGTATCTGCAGATGTGGATTCTTGGCATGTCAGGAGAACTCCAGTAGTAGTACAAGCATCTGTATTCAGGTGGCTCCTTTGTTTATTTACCAAAAAGGAGCACAGATGTTTTATACTCAATATAGTGCTGGACTGACTCTTTGGGGGCACGCATGGTCATGATTCCTACCATGCCATTTACCTTCTGGTACTTCAGGGGACAGAGCTGAAATAATTTATTTGTGTAGTTCTTCCTTTCCTGTCTATCGTGATCATACACTTCTTTGCAAAGAACTTCAGCTGTCCTACTGGAAACTGATAGAAAGCCTTTTCATCATTACTTTTTTATGTTATTATTAATTCAGAAGTATAGGCAACTGTAGCTTGACCTAAGTGTGGGCTCACAAGGAGCATTACTGTGCCTAAGTAGAAATGCCTAGGACCTGGGGCTCTGGAACTGAGTTCTTTGTTTTCTCATGTACCAGCGAGAGTGAGGGAAAAGAAGAATGATTCTTCTGATACACTGAGTGATATGGAAGCAATGCCACATGCCTGCCAGAGAAGCTGCATCTCTCTAATGTTCATGAGTGTTCTCTGCTTCAATCATGCAGTTGCTTCATGTATTAATTAACTGAAATAGAGACTTGTTGCTTGTAGCAGCTTGTATTTGAATAGACACTTGGTGGCACACTTTCTCTGAAGAGTGCTGTGGGAATATCTAACTGTTTTGCTAGAGACCCTTTTTGTTATCTTCTCTTGTCCTTGACATGGTGTATTCGTACAGGCTGCTTTATCTTCTCTTGTCCTTGACATGGTGTGTTCGTGCAGGCTGCCAGCCTTGTCCTCTGGCTTTTGCAGCTTACCTGGAGGGGATGAGCAGATGCTTCTATGAAACTAATGAACAAAATGCTTCCTCACAGATCCCTCTTCAGTTCCTCAGAAACAGAAGAATATTGATAGCTACAGTCTTCTGCAAGTTTCAATGACCATCTTTGCTTCCTCACAGATCCCTCTTCAGTTCCTCGGAAATAGAAGAATATTGATAGCTACAGTCCTCTGCAAGTTTCAATGACCATCTTTGTGGTCCAAGCTCAGCTGAATTTCACTGTGTTCTGGGGGTGCTGGATACACAAATTCCTTCTCTTTAGGACTTTCTGGGCATCCCTTCCTACTCCTGCATTGCTGCTTTCTGGAGGGCATGATACTATTCAGTTTTTGCATATACTCAACAAAATGTCATAAGCTTTTGCATTATCTAATCCTGGTGATATATATTTCTGTTACACTCACACATAAGGAAGAACCTCACTGTATTTGTACAAGTAGTAAGAAGGTAAATGCTTTATGATTTTTCCTCAGACAAATATTCATGGCTCATGAACAGTATTTACACTTCAGTCACTTTCATAAGAATATTTGCCTAATACTATTGCTCAACCATAAAGCTTACTTTTCCTTCCAGCAGAGTTCAGTGGTCTGAGCTGGCTAATACCCTTATCATTTCTATTTGAATATGCATAAATGAGTCATTAAAAGAAGTATTGTGTGTGCATTGCCCTGAAATTTTACATTTTTACATAGTGCACTACTGCCTTCCTGTGCTGGTTGAAAATGTTGGTTGAAACATGGAAAAAGTCTGGGCAGGACCAAATGTCTGTTCAGCTTATATCTCTGATCATCTTTGCTTCATGCTGCTTCTACTGGCTGGTACTTCAGAAATGCAATGGGCTGCACAGGACTGGGCAAGGGGCCCACTAATGAACCAAAAGTAAAGAACACTGCCAGAATCTACTGCCATTAGAGCACAAATGTAGAGAAATGGCTGTGGTGTCAAGTCTTTCACATATTTAGCCATGGACAAGAATGGAGCAGGAGGGGGAAAGAACAGTGAAACAGTAGTATGTTACACGTCAAAGATGCCTTTCATATGATGATGAACTGGTAATTTGTTCCCTGGTGTTTTATCTGCAGTTCCCCAGGCCCTGTGAGTAGTACTTTAATTAACAGGATAGTTGTCCAAAGCTGTCTTTACTTATCTGCTCACTCTCCTCACTCAGTGTATTACAACATTTTCTGCTCTGCAAAGCTCTGAGGACTTCTATGAGGAGGAAAAGAAACAGCAGGTTCAGTTCTCAAATGCTCTGAAGCTCCATTTAAAACCAGAAAGTGAGTTGAGGCTTCTCTTAGTTCACATGGGAAGGTTTCAGATGGTATAATAGTGTCTTTTTCATCCTTTACAGCTCTCGTTCAGGTCTGTTAGCCATTTCACCAGTGTCCCTCTGAGGGAACACTAGCATCTCTGCTGCTGCTGTTTCACAAAAGGCTCCACTTCCTTGATACATCACAGCGACTGCAAAGAAAGCCTTTCTCCATGTGAGCCATGCTGCAGCTCAGCCTGGTTCTCGTTATGTTCCTCTCCATACCACTATACTTCTGCATAGATGCAATACCCACCCAACTGGGGTCACGTCTGCTGCAAACAATCTGCTGACATATTAGATAATTTATATGGGTTTCTTCACTGCTGCCAAGGGCAAAATATTCCCACATATACTGTTTTTTGTCATCTTTTTTTTTTTTTTTTTTTTTTAAACCAGATGCTGGTCAAGCTGCAAAAGCAGGGAAAGTTCCTGAAATATTGTGTGTTTAGTTTAGTAACACTGCCTAGTCTGCTCCCCAGAACTGTAGGATATGAAACATCAGGGAAGTAGCAGTCAGGGTTTTTCCATTTGGCCTGCCTGAAGGGTCTTTTGCTTTTTGCTTCTTCCCGTGCTCATCTGATGTGGATGCTGTGCAATTTGCTTTCAGTATCTCATTTAATTGAGGGAGGTTAATCTAATGACTCACCTGCAGGATCTTCATCTTCAACACCAAACACATGGGCAGTTTGCAAGGCATCTTGATGTCTCTCATGGGTTTTTGACCCTGAAGCACTGTCTTTGCTTATGTAACACAAAACAGATATGCTTCATTGTTGTGATATTACCATGAGGGAACTATGCTTGCTGCCTGTTTCTTAAAATTGGCTTTCTTAAGGGGAAAAGGCTGAAACAATTTTATCACATCCCTTCTCTAACAAAACTTTTGAACTATTTGGTTAACTTCAATTTAATTTGAAAATAAGGGATAGGAAGTCAATGATATGCAATGTATACTTGTTTTGTGACTATAGATAGACTAATATAGGATGCAGGAATTCTCTTTATACTTCTACTCATGGAATAATTACAACACAGCTTGGTTCTTTTTGTGATTAAAAGATTATTGACAATAGGGTGGGCAGCCTTCATAGGTTCTGCTACTTTATCAAAATATTTCTTTATATCCCCTTCAATACCTGCAGCTGAGAAATTGTACCTAAATTTGCACATGCTGCCTGCTCTACTGCATCATAGAGGAACAGCCTTGTTCTCAGCAAAACAAATATAGGGTAGATGTACTAGTAGACTTGTTCCTTGATCCCGGGAAGTGGGTCTCCCAACACACATAGTTTTGTGAGGTCTGACGTTCTTCCTTGCTTTGACTACACAGGTTTCATTTGTTATAAGCAAGGAAAAAAAAAAGGTTAAATTAAAATTATACCAGAGGAGGCAAAATTAACTTTAGCTGTGTTTCATGTGCTACTGTGTCATATATAATAGTTTAAACCTCTTCCAGTCCCTGGCATGTGGATGCCTAAACAAGCTTGTTAGGAGCTTCACCTTAAGCCTGCAAAAAGGACCACACCTAGACACGTCTAAAGCTATTTTGTATCAGCATGGCACTTAAATATAAAGTCTGCTGAACAGATAGTAAATCTGGTTTCTGTCTTTCTTCTTAGGAAGGGAACCCAGCTTTTGTAAAATCTGGGTTCCATATGCAGAGTCAGCTATGAAGTCTTTCCTTTCACAGGAAAAGCCTGCACCAGTGTCCTCAAAGTTTCATCAGCTCTGTTATGTCTCTCATGTCCCTTCCTTCCCCCACAAGAGATTCAAAGTACCAGTGCTTTGGTCAGGCCTCCCTCTTCTTTACTATAGACAGATGAGGATAAGTAGGTTTCGTGTCCCTACTACCTGTTAATAAACAGACTATAAAAGCAATGAGCATGTTGCAAGGACCATGGTAAGGAGCCTAGCAAGGAACTGCAGTTCCTGGTGTCAGTTGTATGAGTCAACAAAGATGTGACCAGGTTATGGACAGCCTATTAGTATAATTGACTCTTAGTTTGGCTGCAAAAGAGTTTGTTGTAATCCTTCCCCCTTATGTCTCTGAGGAGAGGCTATTTTAAGATACCAAGAACTGAGTTCAGGAATACGGTTAATGATGAAATGACCCCATCTTTTTTAGATCATGCATGGCATGTTTCCTGTGGATAACTGAGCTAAATTCACCAGAACCTAGCCAGGTGTTATCAAAGGTCCATCTAAACAGTGGCTTCAGAATACATAAAGGTTACACACCACAGGCAGAACACTGCAGAGCGATCACTGTTTATTAACTCCTCTAGATATGGGGCTGAATGTTCAATGTTTCAGCTTTACTTCAACATTTATGTGTTCTGAGAGCTGGCATTTCACAGCAGAAATTGCTTTTCTTTAAAAAAGAATAAAATATCTAAAAGTAAAATGAGAACCAAAGTGAGTTACAGATGTCAAGGACTGTAGGCTGCCAGTGATGACATGAGATAGCATTCAGATGACTTAGACAGTGCATGAATAAACTGAAAATTCTTTTGTTGAAAAAAAGACAGGAAAGAGAAAAGATGGTTTTCAAATGGGCTAACACATCCCCTCTTTCTCTGCATGTACAATCTTCCTTTTCTACCTCTGTAGGTCATGCAGCTCTTACTTAGATGCTTCAAAATGACAAAAGTTGGTTCTTTTTCATTCTTGATCTTCTGTGAAAGCCCTCTTGATCCCATAACAGCTGGTTCTCCAGACTTCAACATGATGCAGCTTTAAGAATGCACACTTGCGTTAACAGAAGAAAAATAACAATAGGGATGCATTAGAAATCCCACTCTCTGTCAAGTGGCTGCTTCTCCACCTCCTCCCATTGCTACCATCTACACCAGTGTTCACGGGACAAGTGCATGCTGCTCCTCTTATTCCATCATCACCACCACTGAAAGCACAACGGACATGAATTTTCAGGCAAAGGAGCACAGTCTACAAATAGACAAGAAATACCAAGGTTAATATGCTATTCAAAATTGTATATACTCAATTTTTAGTGGAGAAGACCAGCAAAATGATGGTGACCATTGTGTTGTGCTTGTGACTAGTGTGTACCCATTCAGTTCTCCAGTGCTCAGGTCACACATTAGAGAGGGATCAGTCACTGTAGATTAGCAGATGTCATCCATTTTAGTGACAGCAGAACTAAGTAATACTCCTTTTTCTGCAGCAGTCAGTGGCTTCTCTAAAGACATTTCCAAATTCAATTGCTGTTGGGTTAATTCCTCTTCTCTTATATCATACTGCAGACTGGACAGCTGCCTCAGCTGGTGTCTGAATCTTCAATAGAGAAGAGGTCAGCAAAACTATTTTTCAACATTTAGCAGAAATCTACTGAAACTGTCAATTTCAGAAAGCTGATGGCAAGTTGTTTGACAGATGCCAAGTGGTAAGAGCCCAAATATACTATTGGGAATGTTTATTTGTGGGCATAATCTCCCCTGTCAAACTGAGGAAAAGGATGCCATGTAGGTTGCAAATATTAAGTGACAGATTTCATATGGTCTTTCTTTCACTGAAAACATGAGT